>NC_048275.1:16185075-16488742 GCF_009762535.1 Notolabrus celidotus | reverse complement strand
AGTGCACAAACAGAAAATATCAAAAATAAGCAATAATAAGCGATAAATAGCGATCATAAGCGGTCAACAAAAAGTACGGAGACCCAGCTCACCCCCTCTCTCTACCTGCGAACAAAAGAAAACAGGTGGCCTAAATGAACTCAATATCCCCGCCCCTAACACATGACCCGTAAATAACCTAATTAACTGACCCCACAATAAACAATATCTGAAACAAACAACAAAAATAACACCACAAAAAGTATACAAACAATATCCTACCCTAAACCTCAAAATAACATAATATAAACACTTGAATCCTTCAGGGCTCCAACATATAGTATCGTATCATGAGTTAACCTGCGATTCATTCAAAATTGTATAGATTATTTTTTCCCTTGGAGGTACACATATAGTCTATAAAGCTGGCAGATTGCCTCTGAACTTCAAATGTTTCAACTTGAAATGTTAGAACTCCACTGTTTGAATGTACAAACTGTATAAAATATGGACGTAGTATCCGGGACGTCACCCATCTGTTTCTGAAGCGCTGTTTTGAAGCCAATCATCAGCAGGACTCATATTGGATATGCTGAAGTCAACCTAGCTGCTGTCGAGCTAATGTGAGATAAAGAGGCGGGCTTTGAGCCTCCTAGCCAACAGCTACAGTGTTCCCTCCTGTCAAATAAGTCAGCTGTTCCTCTTATAACGGAAAACTTGTAATCTTAATATCTTTGGAATTGCCACGATATGAAAAAATTCACCCCCCCGTACAGTGTGTGCCGATTGAGAAATGAGCTATCCAGACTACACTTGTCTTTTATACCAGGCTGTAAACATGTTTATTTCTACTGTAAAGATCAGCTTTTTTGAATTGGTGTGTATGTGGTTTCCGGTACTTCCGGAGCCAGCCTCAAGCGGACACTCGAGGAACTGCAGTTTTTAACACTGACACCTTTGCTTCAATTCTCATGGCCGGAGATTGCGGCTTGGTACAAACCAAAGACAAACATAACAGAGACATCAAAATTACGCCAATGAGAACATTATTCACCTGTGCTTGGCATACTATGCTAAGATAACCAATCCATATATTATGCTGAGCTAAGACAATCTTCTGCATTTGGTATCTGCTGGTCATTAAAAGCCAAAAAGCAACTAAATTTAAACGATTAAAATGTGACAAAAAAAGTCTTTCTATTCTTTTTTAGCCTCACCGTTTGACTCAAGAATAACAAGAAGAGCTAGCCGTTTCTGCTGGCCATATATGTACCGTTAATCGGTAGTTGCGGGTATGTCATCAGCAGCACATATACAGTATGTATGTCAGCAGATTATAGAAATACCTCAGCACAGAAATTCTTAGTTTATATGCAATAATTTAGACAAAGTTTCTACCTTACATGGTGTGTATTATTTGCATAATAACTATACTGGCAGACAAAAGCTGAAAAAGTTAATAACCAGTATGTGCAGATAAAGATATTTCCCTCAGATATTTATAGCCGATATGGGGACACATTAATTATGCACACACAATGCCAGCTTATGCACACGAACAACAAGCTTCAACATGTTATCCATCCATCCATCTATTATCTTTACCACTCATCCAGTTTGGGGTCGCGGTGGGGGGAGCTGGAGCCCATCCCAGCTGTCACTGGGCGAGAGGCTGGGTACACCCTGGAGAGGTCGCCACTCCATCACAGGCATGTGGAGTGCTTGTAAAGCACAGTTGATGGGGAAGGAAGGAGCAAAACAACACTCCCATAACACTAAAAATTAAATTGTGCGTCTCAAGAACCGTCAAACTGAGGCACCAGGAGTTCCTGAAAAGAATGAATGAAAAAGTGCCAGCACCAGCAAAAATCTGTCAGCTCTCTCCAATTCAGTTATTCAACAAAGCTAAGAAATTAGGCAGCAACCAACCAGGAGCTTCACAAAATAATCACAAAATTCTTGATAACAGCTTTTCAGAGAGAAGTAGAAGGTGCAGGCTTCCACTGGCAAATAATGTACATGGATCAGTGTAAGTCAAAATATCTGCATATTGGATATCAGTCCAATATCGTGCATCCCTACAATGAAGAGCAATTTGTGCAGTCATGGTTCCAAAGAAAACGAAAGGGTTGGAAGCAAGAGCACTGAGCACATTGCTCACAAATGATCTTAATGGTCTCTGCCCGAGTGAATCTATTTCTTTATTAGGTACTTTGTTAGGTACTTTATTAGATCATTAACATTTCTGGTCAGCTAGTTTGAAAATTGAATCAGAGATTTAATAAAGATTACAGTATGTTAATACATCCTCTTTTTCATATAACTGAAAAAGGATTGACTTGTTGAAATATTTATGAATTTATCCTCTTCTGATACAAGCCTGATCCACTGAGACACTCGTTTCTTTTCATCTAAACACTAGCCAAAAGACACAAGCAGAAACAACAGCTGTGAGGATGTGACTATTTTCATGTGATAACAGGGTAAAAGTCTGTGAGCGTGTCTGGTGGCAAACAGGAAACATCTTATTAGAGAATCAGGGGGTGTGATGAATTTACTTTAATTTAGTTTACCACTGTTAAATGCTTTTCTGATGTTCGTCTACAAAAACATTTTCTGCTTCAGCAAATCGGCAGTCTCTCTGATACATGCAAACAAATGTTTCAAACTATTACATAAATAAAGACCGGTTAAACTGTTAAGAATGGGCTTTGATTTTTAGAAGAAGAAAGTTTTTTTACAGTTAAGACAATCAGGATAGGGTGTTTACACAAGAATTACTGTACTGGGGTGTTGCCTTAATTTGAATACAATTAAATTATTGGAGTGTACATAATTGGCCTCAATTAGGAGTCACCATGACAAAGGATCAAATAAGCGAGAGGGAGAAGCTGTGCCACAGAATTCTCAATTCTCCCAATTAATATGTCCTCGACTAAAGTTTATGATCTCATCTGAACGTTGGGGGGGAAATCTGAATATTCACACATAAATGTTGTTGTTGTTTTAGTGCTGCTGAAAAACATCTAAAAAAACTTCAAGTTGTACATAATAGAGCTGCCAGATTGGCCCTTAAAGGTGACATATCACGCTTTTTTCATCAATATATATTGGTCTAAGAGGTCCCCAAAACATGTCTTTAAAGTTTGTGCTCAAAAAAACACTTTGAAATCAGATTTTGGCATACCTGAAAACCCCTCTTCTTCAGTCCTCCTCAGAACACTCTGTTTTCTCTCTGACCACACCCCCTCAGGAAGTGGATGTGCCTCGGCTCTCCAGCACGTTGATCTAATGTTTACATGTTGGCTGAATATACACGTCTGCTAACAGATCACGTTACTTCAACCCTCTGAATCTGATCCAGAATCTGATCCTGACGGAGAGGCACCTGTAGCAGTACCTTTCTGAAGGATTGGTCACAGATTTAGTGTTTCTTGTTGTTTTATTTGTCAGTATGTCGACGTGTGTCTTCGTACAGAGCTACAGCTATGAACATGTAGCTATGTGGCTATGCTAATTAGCGCTAGCACTTATCCATGACAAATAAAAATCATCCACTAGATCTTCAAATCTGCAGACGTGGGGAGTAAAACCGACCTCTGCCAGAAAGGCAGCGGGACCTTTTCTGAAGGATTGGTCACAGATTCTGTGTTTCTTGTTGTTTTATTTGTCAGTATGTAGACGTGTGTCTTGGTACACAGCTACAGCTATGACATGTAGCTATGTAGCTATGCTAACTAGTGCTAGCACTTATCCATGATAAATAAAAATCATCCACCAAATCTTCAAATCTGCAGACGTGGGGAGTAAAACCGACCTTTGTGTTTATTAAGACAGCCTACAACTAGCATGCCTCCCTCCTAAGCTCCTTGTTACCACACATTTGTGCAGGTAATGAAAAACGGAGGAGGGATTCAGTATTATTTTATACAGTCTATGGGCTGAACAAGCTCCGAGCTCTGACTCCGTGACAGACCGGATATTGTTGTTACGTAACAAAAACACGGAAGTCTGAAACGGCTCGTTTCACACGAATTTACAGAAAGGTGGAGAAATCAGAACAGGGGCAGAATGGATTTTTTTCATTCTCGGGGGGTTTGTAGACATGCCAGGGAAACATATTTCAGGTAGAGAACCATTAAAAAGTCAATTTTGCATGATATGTCACCTTTAACTGTTCTTTTCATACTAATGTGCTTGAGATGCATAAAAGATTATATTTGCTAACTGTGGAGGCTAAATTAAAATCACATCTCCTGTCATTTATGCAAACTGTTATATGGAATAACACACCACAGTTCTTTTGTGATATACTTAAATATTCTGGTTTTAATCATAGGTATACGACACGACATGTAAGCAAAAACAGATTTTCTTTTAAAAAGTCACATAAACAAATGCTGATTAATTACTCTTAGACATTATTATGTAATCACTGTTTTGAAAGTCTTTGTTCTATTTATTTTTGGTGCCATGTGTTTGTGACAATCTTGTTTTTGTTTCCATTATTTGTTGTTTAATGCTACTCATCGTTTATTTGCTCAGATACTTCGTTTATTTTACATTTTCATTCTTGATTTTTATAATTGGCTGCTATTGCATCTTTGTTTTATGGATAATGTGTGATTTTAAATAATAGTTTTTCTTGTTTTTATTTTGTTGTGTGGACCCCAGGAAGACTAGCAACCACAATGTGGAAGCTAATGGGGATCCTAATAAATAAAGAAATAAAGAATTGTTGATTTAAAATATATATAAACAATAAATCAAGATGTCCTCTTGTTTTATTGTCCAATAAGCTGAATTTAAACAAAGAGTACATAAACTAATACTATGCAGGATATACTTAAGTAGAGGTTTTATAACCATAACACTGTGCTCTAAAGAAGTGAAAGCCTATGACAGATCAGTCGCTGTAGCAGCAGTGACATATGATGTCCCCCAGTCACGACTATCATCCTGCTCTCTGTCATCTTCCCCTCACTCCACTTTCCCACATACTACAACAGCAGGTCCTCAGAGTGAGAGGAGAGAAGGATTACACACTGCTCCACACATTAATCTGCGGCTCGAAATGTTCTACTCACTCCTGTTTCTTTTTTTTTGTTGGACAGAAAGTGTGCATGTACAGATAAGCCGATGGGGACGTGTGCACACGTTTGTTTCGGAGGGTACTTAAAATGTGCATGTTTAGGTGTGGTTCCTGTGAATTGGTGCCAGCAGCAGTTATTATTGATCGTGCCAGGAGGCAGCTCCATCAGCCAGCAGCTTATTAGGATTTATAAGTCACACACCTCACTCTGGGAAACACTACATACAGAATTGAACACCTTTAACATCTGTTTATCTGTGTTTATAGGGATATAAAACTGCCAGCATCAAACAATCAGCTCGGTTTCATCATATAAAGAAATCTTCCAGGTAATGTCATGTGCAGTTGATTTATTACAACAACACACTGATTGACTGACTATGAAGATAAATGTCACTCAGTATAAAATGATAAATAGTGTCATGGTTGGTGAAAATATGAAAGCAGCTTGTAATAGGGAGACAGACATTTCATAGAGAAAATAAATTGTGTTTCATAAAAATAGAATATATTTCAAGTCATCAACACCATATCTGTTTTTTTCTTTTCATCTACATTTAAAAAAAGGTTGCAATTAAAAACATTTTGACATGCAGTTATTTTATAAAAATGGTTTACAGACTGCATGCAATTTCTGACAAATTGAACCTATTTTTGTTAACTTTTCTATTTTTTTTTAAATGTCATCCGTTACATGACTCTTTTCCCCATCTTTAAGAGTTTACATGCATTGCCGCTCACCAAATAGTGCTAATACTTGCATATTTTTGTATCTCTGGACACTCTGACTTTCTCATTCGGTGGCCAAAGATGTTGGCCTAACTAATAAACATATGCTCACTCTCTTCCTGCTATACTTCTTTGGGGAGGGGGAGTTAAATTTGTTGGGGATGTTGGATTTCCATATCAAAAGGAGGTTTTCTCTGCTTGCATATAATCCATTAAAGAGGCAGAAGCAGCCTCTCCAAAACAGCCCCTATGCTTGTGATAAGATGGTGGGGAATGAGAGGAGGGAGAGAGGGAAAGAGGTACAGATTGTTTTTCTGACTGATAATTGAACCATAAATAAAGGGAACAAGATGTACAGCCTAATTTCGAGTATTCTTTTATTCCTTGAGCGCTATTTCTGCACTGCTCATCTCTGCACTTGTTAACTGAAGGCTGTACAGAACTGTTTTTTAAATTAAGCCTTCACATTTATTAGATTCATCTAACAAAGCTCCACTAGATGAGAAATCACTCTCAAATATCTGGGTTTTTTTTAGTCAGTTCCAACAAAAAGCCCCATATAATTACTGAAGGCCTTACAGAAGACAAGTAAATTAGTTACTGAGCAGCTGACTGTGTGCTCTGTGAACTCCTTCCTGCCTGACGTCTTAGTTGAGGGGGTATGTAGGTTATTATTGTAAGGAGACACTCAGGAGGTTATCTCTAGTACAGCAGGTTATCTGTAAGACTGTCAGTTAATGAAGTTATCAGAGATATCCAATCCATATTAAAAGGTTTACAGTTACTATACTTTTAATTACTTAGAGGAGTCCTAATGTTAGTGACTACAGACTGAGAAACTGAATATCTTACATTAGGTGTTCCCAAAGTGTGGGTCAGGACCCCCTGGGGGGTCGCGAGACACAAATGGGGGGTCGTGAGATGTCTTCCAGAATTACAGTATTACTTATGTATAGTTTAACTTGTGGTGAACAAAGAAATACTGAAAAAATGCAATAAAAAAAGTTGAATGACAAAAGTTATCTAAAAATAGTACATTTTACCCATTTATAGTAACAAATATCTACACACATAGTAGCTAAACTTGAAATAAAACCTTGAAAATAGAAAGTGTAATGAGTTTTCTGCCTTTATTTTTGCCAGATGACTCCTGAGTTTAGGGTTAGTGAACAGTTAATTATAAGAAGCATCAGTAGCAGTAGGTTAAGTCATAACAGCGCAGGAAACACAGACACATGCTCATATAGGTAGGCTAATTTTCTGCAGACCAGCTAAATGAACATTAAATCAATTTGAGGGACAGTGGGGGTCGCAAGTCTTTGGCACCTATATTTTGGGGGTTGCGGGCTGAAAAGTTTGGGAACCCCTGCCTTACATGTTATCACTGTAGCTTAGGGCTGCTGGGTATTAGATAAAAACTGATAATGCTGTCTTTTTTCTTTCTGCAAAATATATATATTGAAATATGTAAAATACAGTAATTTACACCAAATAAATGCACTATGTACTTAGAAATAATGCAACATTTAATTCAAAAAATTATACTTTATAATTTGGATCTTTAACTCTGTCTCCTGCTTTCAAATCAACCCCCCCTCCTGCTTTTACCACACTGGGTCGAGTCCTCTTACCCTCTTACAGCAACTCTGACACCTGCATGGAGAAGTAGTGACACAAGAGTAGGAGACTGCAGGTGGAGTAACACATTTCTTCATAATCTTCACTAATAAATATAATTGCTTGTTTATTATTAATCATTTCTGATAATGTTCAAAGTTATGTTTAATCTACTTCATAAAGCACCATGCAGTAACTTCTAATGAAACAAAAAACGTCTCCTGCTGCATGTGATTTTTCACAATGCTAAACTGTGCATGCACTTACATGGTAGACACTAAAAGTAAACACTCCATGGTTCCACTGGCTGTCCATATGTGTGCTCAGGGTTAGGTTTGGCCCTGTGATGAGCGAGAACACACTGTCTTCAAACCATGCGTTACGTCTGCCTTTTGGTACATTCCATTCACCAGCCCATCATTACACGACTGTTGTCCTACTAGCAAAGACCAGACAATGTCCTGGGATCAGGCTGTGATCTTTTGGCTGCTGTGAAATGTTCCATTAGTGTGACTTTGATCACCTAAGAAAGTAAGGCTCATGAAGAGACCCCGCAGAAATCTTATTTTGCTCACATTGCATTAAAACCACTAGAAGTAGATATGAATAGTCAGAGTCAAGGATACTCACAGTTCTTAGGCAATGAAAGGGAGATGGAGACAAGAGCAGAAAGTAATCAAGATGCACAAGTAAACAAAGCTCAAGAGGAAGCAGTGGGGCCACAGACAAATTCAAAGCCTTAAAACCTGATCTTTGGAGCTGCACATAAGAATTTGGCCTGAATGTGGCTTTCTCACCTGACCTTTGAAAACACTAGTTATTTAAGCAAACAGGCTGATACCATCTTTACCATATTTAATATCTCATGCGTACCACTAACTGGGACTAAAAACAAAGACTTCTGGTATTGCCATTAATTTGGCAGTTATTGTGTCATTGACCAAATAGACAAATTGAAATAAATGATAAAGGCACCAGATGAAAATTCAAGGGGTCACCAAAAACCCTTACAGTTTATAAAGTCAAGGGAAAGAACATTGGAACCAAAATCCATGCAATCCATCCAAGTTTTCAAGATGTGTTATCACAATCTAAAGATGTGGTTGACTTCATCACTTCGGACTATGAGCCCATCCCTGTGGTGGAGAACACAAGTGTTTGCTGTCGTTTGGATCCACAGTGTGTCCTGTTGTCCCAACTCTACATTTCAGACACTGCCTTACACTGATGTTCAGTGAAGTTCATGACAACATTCACAGTGATATAAAAAAACATGATGTGATTGTCGTTAGTTTTACAACAGACATTTGGAGCTCTGATGTTAGCTCCATGTCACTGCACACTGGGTTGATCCATAGACTGTATAAAATATGGAAGTAGTATCCGTGACGTCACCCATCTATTTCTGAAGCGCTGTTTTGAGGCCAATCGTTGGCAGGTGCCATATTGCTGCTGTCGAGCGATTGTGATGTAAAGAGGGGGGCTTTGATTCTCCTAGCCAACAGCTACAGTGTTCCCGCCTGTCAATCAAGTCAGCTGTGCCTCTCATTGGAAGTCTCGGAATCTCAATATCTTCGAAATTGCTGCGTTAGAAAAAAATTCATCCCCCGTACAGTGTGTGCCGATCGAGAGATCCAGACTACACTCGTCTTTTGTATGTGGTTTCCGGTACTTCTGGAGCCAGCCTCAAGCGGATCCTCGATGAACTGCAGTTTTTAGCACTTCCACATTGGACTCATATTTTTAGACCGGAGGTTGCCGCTTGGGTTGATCCCTCCACTCTTGAGTTTAAAGTGATCAGGTCAGTTGATATTGTAATCTAGTTTATGAAAAAATAGGGGGAAATTATCTTCTAACATCTCAAGAGAGTTCACATCAGCATTGCCTCGTGTTTAAGTGTGTAGTATTGCATGCACAACAGTTTTGTGGGTCAATTACAGCAAAGCATGTAAAAACACACTATGTGTGAGTTTAACAACAATGCTAGATAGAATAAGCTGAAGACATCTCTTAGTTCATCTTTTTTGCTTCTACTATTTTTGTTTAGAAAAAAAATCTGCTTTAATATCAAAGCAAATACAATCATCAGATCAGGACTTGGCATCTGAGGATACTCAACATCAGATCGGGATCAGGGCCAAAAAAAAGCGGATCAGGACATCCCTATTTCAAAGGGATTTTATCAACGCATGCAGACCAAAATTACTCCACACACTATTACACTCAGAGCAATGAAAAGTAGGATGCAAGTCATAGTAGCTACTTTCATTATCCTGTTCATATGGCTTCTTATTTATCATATATTGCAGATATTTGGCAAGATATGATTTAGTGAACAATACTGACATTTCATTTAACAACACAATCCACTTAGTTAAATTCTAAAGTAGTTTAAGTAAAGGTATAAAGCCCAATATGAGACAAAAGTTTGATTTACATCTGTTTGGTCTAGAGGGGGATAATATTTTGTGTTTAAGAGCTAATATAATCTTCTTGTTTCCAGGCCACAAAACATAAATCAAAGAAGCAACAATGAAAACCTTCAGTGAACAGCTTCGGCTTTGCTAATGCACGTGTAAATCTGTGCAGAGCTATCATCCACAGCTGTATATCGGACATGTCAGCTCCACAGACTCAGACTAACACCAGCTTATAAGCATTTGTGGTGAAATGTCTTTTCACATCCATCATGATAGCAATCGAAGGTTTCTGATCAATGGGTTGTATGCAGAGGCCAGACAGGGCCTGACAGACAGCTCTACAGGGGGTTCCCATCCCAGGCTCCCGATCGGAGAGGCTCCATACAAATCAAACATCGCCTTCACTAGACATCAATCATCACATCAGATGAATGCTGAAAACAAGCCTCCTATGAATCATACCAAGCCAAGCATCAATTCAATGTGTGAACAAAATAACAGCGGAAGCAACTTCTATCTCATTTATACTCACATTTCACCTCGACTGGTATGTTTATCTGCAATCAATAATTGCAAGCGAGGTCATTATTTCCTCAATCAGTTATCCAATGACATAAAACTCTTGTTTTATTGCTGTAATCTATAGATGTTATGCCATGTCAAGCTTTGCACTGTGAAAATTTATTTTCAACAGCTTGGCCGGCAAATTTGTAAAACTGCATTTTCAATTAAAGATCAATATTTTCGGTCACAGTGACACTGTCCTGGCACGCTGCGATGTTATCTCAGCTAAGTCTTTGTTGGCAACAACAGCCTGGTCTGATGAAATGGATGATAATTTAGTATTTTCTGTGTTAATGTCGGGAGAGAGCCACTGAACCGGGGCAAGTGAAACATAATCCAACTAAAGAATGAAGCACAAGCCAATACATTTAATATGACACATGCACATCTCAAGCCTTCTTAATGTCATGTCACATGCCTCTGCCACAAACTGGAGCAGGGTTGGATTGCCAGTGATTGACTTCAGAGTTTGCTAAAGGCACACACGCCTATCCACCGTTCATTACTATCCTTATGAGGACTCTTCACAAACTCTAGCCAAGTCCTAAACCATATTTGGCCCTGGAAAGAACTGAAGATTAAAATGGCTACTCACATTTCCACACGGGAATCATTAAAGGTGACATATCACGCTTTTTTCATCAATATATATTGTTCTAAGAGGTCCCCAAAACATGTCTTTAAAGTTTATGCTCAAAAAAACACTTTGAAATCAGATTTTTGCATGCCTGAAAATCCCTCTTCTTCAGTCCTCCTCAGAACACTCTGTTTTCCCTCTGACCACGCCCCCTCAGGAAGTGGATGGGCCTCGGCTGTCCAACACGTTGATCTAATGTTTACATGTTGGCTGAATATACACGGCTGCTCAGAGATCACGTTACTTCAACCCTCTGAATCTGATCCAGAATCTGATCCTGACAGAGAGGCGCCTGTAGCAGGACTTTTCTGAACGATTTGTCATAGATTTAGTGTTTCTTGTTGTTTTATTTATCAGTATGTAGACGTGTGTCTTGGTACACAGCTACGAACATGTAGCTATGTGGCTATGCTAACTAGCGCTAGCACTTATCCATGATAAATAAAAATCATCCACTAGATCTTCAAATCTGCAGGCCTGGGGAGTAAAACCGACCTCTGCCAGAAAGGCAGCAGGACCTTTCTGAAGGATTGGTCACAGATTCTGTGTTTCTTGTTGTTTTATTTGTCAGTATGTCGACGTGTGTCTTGGTACACAGCTACAGCTATGAACATGTAGCTATGTGGCTATGCTAATTAGCGCTAGCACCTATCCATGACAAATAAAAAACATCCACTAGATCTTCAAATCTGCAGACGTGGGGAGTAAAACCGACCTTTGTGTTTATTAAGACAGCCTGCAACTAGCATGCCTCCCTCCTAAGCTCCTTGTTACCACACATTTGTGCAGGTAATGAAAAACGGAGGGGGGATTCAGTATTATTTTATACAGTCTATGGGCTGAACAAGCTCTGAGCTCTGACTCCGTGACAGACCGGATATTGTTGTTACGTAACAAAAACACGGAAGTCTGAAACGGCTCGTTTCACACACATTTACAGAAAGGTGTAGAAATCAAAACAGGGGCAGAATGGATTTTTTTCATTCTTGGGGGGTTTGTAGACATGCCAGGGACACATATTTCAGGTAGAGAACCATTAAAAAGTCAATTTTGCATGATATGTCACCTTTAAAATCAGAAACATACTATACTAATGTAATATACTTGCCCACGTTTCCTTTCAAGTGTAACCAGCTCGTACAGAGTTGAATGAAGGGCCCATTTTTTAGACACGTCCTTTCAGGCAGTGTGACACCGATGGGTGTTAAATTCAGACCTACTTTTCTCTGTAATCAGGTCAGGTCTGGACAGGTGCTCCCTGACTGATAAAGAGCTGTGAGGATGGAGGGCTCCATTTTTCCTAATGTTTAGGGACTCATTTTTTATTACTGACCAATATGAACACACAAGTGGGCACGGCAGACAACCTGATTATCTCTTCAGTAGAGGTAGAGTGCAATGAACCTGTTACTGATGCTTTGAGATTTATTTTGTTTTATAGAGAGAAGAGAAAAACATTTTCTACATTCAGTCCAATGTTAGTTTCCTTCATGATTTTATTGTTTGCTTTAACCCTCCTGTTATATTTGTTGCCCAGGAACAGCAATAATGTTCCTGGGTCAACTTGACCTGGAGAATATTTAATGATCCAAAAGTGTCAGAACCCAAAACAATCCCAATAAACATTATTTTAATCTCATTATTAACTCCATTACTAACCATTTAAATCAGTATTTAGTGCAATGGTGTTCTTTAATTCTCATAGATCAAAGTTCAAACAGGATAACTCATTCTTTTTTTATGAAAATTCATGTTAAAACTTTTTTAATGTACATTGGAAAGACCTAAATATAGATACAGTAGTTTTACATGACATAGATTTTTATTTATTTTATTTTACATTTTGAATTTCTTTCATTTTATTAATTTCTTTTTAGATTTTTGAACTTTAAAATGGGTCAGTTTGACCCGCAACATAACAGGAGGGTTAAAGCAGGGGTTCCCAAACCAGCCCATGACCCCGAAAAATACAGGTGCAGAAGACTCGCGATCCCCACTGACCCTCCAAGTGTTTAAATATTCCTTATACTTAATTTAGCAGGTCTGCAGAAAATGAGCCTACCTACATGCACATGTGGCTGTGTTTCCTATGCTGTTATGAATGCACCTGCTGCTACTGATGCTAACTGTTAAATAACCCTAACCTCAGGAGTCATCTGGCAACAAAGAAAGGCAGAAAACTAATGAAACTTTTTTTATTTGTAAGGTGTTTTTTTAAGGACATTATTAAAGCTGACACTATCATTTTAAAAAGACTGAACAAACCAGAGAGCAGAAAACTTCCAGGATCTTATTAACTCTCCTGTTATGTTGCGGGTCAAATTGACCCTTTTTATTATTTTAGGCAATATATGCCTTCTAAACCAGCTAAATGCAGCATAAAAATCTGGGCATCATGTGACAGAAGAGGTGTCGTGTTAATTTATCAACACCACTTCAAAAAAAAATAAAAAATGTCAAATAAAATAAACAAATATCTATGTCATGTAAAACTATTGTATTCATATTTAGGGCTTTCCAATGCCCATTAAAAAAAAGTTTAAACATAGATTTTAATGAAAAACGAGTCAGTTATCCTCATTGAACCATGATCTGTGAGAATTAAAAAACACTAATGGACCAAATCTGGATTTAAATGGTTAGTAATGGAGTAAAAAAAAAAGATTAAAACAAATTTGTATTGGGATTTTCTGACATTTTTGGACAATTGAAAATGTCCCGGGTCAAATTGACCCAGGAACATTATTGCTGTTCCAGAGAAACAAACATAAGCTACCTTGTACAGTTGTACACTATTAATCTTACACGACCTGATAGAGATACTTTTTACCTGAGTGAATACAATTGTTGATTTAGGGGGGACTTGATGAGACAACTGATGCTGCCATTCTTCAGAGAAGTACAGTTCCAAAATTTGAAACCCTGCAGATATGTAGCAAAATGCATCTCTATTTCTGAACACATTTCACGATAAGCCTAAAAAAATCACATGACTCACTCCCTCACAGTGATTTAATCCACTGTACAAATATTGTAAAGCTTGTTCAAACACATCATCCCTGATTAAATAGAGAAGTCTTACAATTGGCAGAGGCAGGTTGTGCTTTCTAGCATGCAGTTTTCTTTAAAATCAATACTGTTGTATTATATTATTCAGTGTATTGTTCCTGGGGCTGGACACTCCCCTCACAACTGGCTGCTTATTGTGAAATTTAATGCAGCATGCAAGGCAAACATGACAAAGGGCTGTCTATTGATTTTTGCATTCAGATTTTCCTGCTGAGGTGTTTTGCAGTTTTTTGGTTAGGGTGGGTATGCAGGGGCTTTTCACATGTCTCTGCATATACGCAGAGTAAATGCACACATGAATATCTGTGTGTGCATGTGTATGTGTGTGTGTGTGTGTGAGTCAGTGAGAGGAGAGAGGGGCTTTCAGAGATGATGACTAATCGCCTTAATATTGGCCTGTATCTAGTGGGCACGGTGTAAATGGTAGATGTGCTGAAGGTTCTTGCACTTGCCTGGCTGTTGCTGACACTGCAGTGTCCAGAGGCCGCCTGATCTCAGTCAATCCAGTCTCACTGTGCTGTGGGTGCTGGAGGAAGCAGAGGAAGATAGTTACTTAAAAGACAAGAGGAAGCAGACAGCAGGGCTTGTAAAAACAGTTCACCTGACACTACCTCTTGTATCATAGACTGGCTGCTTTTAAGATAAAGTGACCACTTCCCAAGCAAGGTTATAATTCTACAGTGATGATCAGACAGAGCATAAAAACAACATTTATCCAGAGAAATGCTGTTAACAAAAATTACAGGCAGGTGAGGTTTACTGACTTGAATTAATGTGGGTTTTCTCAGCAGCATGTCATGGAAGCTGTCAGAATAAGTAAAGAAACAATCTACCAGGAACAAAGACAGCCTGTTCTTTCTTCCTATTTTGACATAAACAACAAATTCCTTTTATTCAGCTTTCTCACACAGATGATGAAACCTAAAGAAACCTGGACTCCAGGTCAGGATTTACCTCGAAACAGCCACAGATCACTGAAATGTTAAATACAGCTGGAGGGCTTTGACAAGAAACAAGTGCCTTTGTGGGGCTCCCTTCTGATTGATGATCGGGCTTAGTCGAGTGTTGTATTAAAGACAACTACTTTTGTTATAAAAGTCAGGTTCACTACAAATGCTTTGCTTTACATTACAGTGTGGTAATAAAAGTCCTGACTTTGGGTTATGTGCACGTTTTCTGTGTCATCTCTCATCTCATGTTCTTTTTCTAGGCTCACAAAGCACTGGGTTAAGGCAGAGACCATCTCATAGTAACAATGATGTGGGTTGGAATTTGGTTCATTCATATTGTTCACTATGACCTCTCCCCTCTTCCCCAGTTTCCCAGTTTCCCAGTGTAATGAAGCAACAGTTTTTAGACCAATCTGCACGGAGAGATCTCAGGCTTTATTTTGGGCGGCAGTAGCTCAGTCCATAGGGACTTGGCTTGGCAACCGGAAGGTTGCCCGTTGGAGTCCCAGCATGGGCAAAGTTTGGCAAGTGGACTGGTGGCTGGAGAGGTGCTGGTTCACTTGCTTGGGTACTGCCGAGATGCCCTTGAGCAAGGCACATAACCCCCAACTGCTCGGGGTGTGCTGGTTGATGGCAGCATCCTGACATCTCTCCCTAAGTGCATGTCCACTGCATGTTTGTGTATAAAATTGTATGTGCATGTAGCATGACCAAAAAAAAATAACACAAGTGGAAAAATTGAATTTCCCCCTGGGGATTAATAAAGTATGTTTCTTTCTTTCTTCTTCTTCATTTCAACATCATGCAAGCATAATGGTAATTATTCAAGTCATGCCTTTAGTTGTGAAGTCTATAAGTCAGATATAGTGTTGAAGACAACTTTTGGGAATCAAAAAAGCCCATGTGAGGTTGAGCGTATAGACTGTGTTTCATAATTATTAAAAGAGAAGATGTGTTCCTTTTGATGTACAGGATGAAATTTAGTCATTTACAATATCACTTACAAATGAAATATTTTCTGCACTGTTTAAGTGCCGAAGTAAGTCTTTGGTTTGAATTCATTTATAGGATACTACTTTAATAACATTGGACATACTTCTGTTTGTAGACCTACAGATGAAAGGAACTACTTGTACTTGCTTTATTATCATTAACCAGAAGTACTGTGTGCTTTTACACCTCTCCTGTCATATTATAATACTTGGATGACAATGCTTACAATTAGTGCTTATTTATGATTCATTCTGTTCTCCACAACTGCAGCTGTTGAGTCACAGAGTAACTGAATGAGATGGCATCTGGGTCGTGCCATTTTATCCTGAGAGTCAGATGATAACTTATTCCAGTGACTCAGCACACAGCACCATTACCTACAATTACAGCTTGACGTAACTTTGTTTCAAACGGCATGAAATTGCATTTACCTGCTTAAAGGGGCCATTACTGTCAGGATGGCATTCCCAGAAGATGGAGGGCTGGCTTGAGAGAGAGCTTTTTTTTTTCTTTGGAGGGCAGAGAGAGTGAAACCAAAGTCGGGGCTCCTGGGTGAGGTGATGAAAGGAAAAATGAGAGACTGAAACTGGCACAATACACAATGTATGATTCTATAGCTATCATTTTTACTGTCTGAGTGCAAAGATCATGTTGCTTTTCAATGTAAACACAATTATTACCCCCATGGCTTTGAATTACTCTTGTTTGGATGTTATAAATATTAGACCTGCCTTATTATATTCATTAAAATGACATGTGGTCTCCCCCGGGGCCCTGCTACCACATGAGTGTGTCTGAAGTGATGTGCTGGGAAATCTGATTATGCTAGGAGTCTGTTACCCCTCCAGCTCTACATGTCAGTCATTATTGTCTTGGTTAATATCGTCATAATGTATTCAGCTATGTTATCTCCATTGTAGCCCTCAGCAAAGGAGTTATTTTGCTTTGCTAAGCCATCTACACATGCTCACTCTGGCAAACACACAGTCAAAGGCACAACACACTCAAAGTCACAGCTTCAGTTAAGGTTTCTATTGAATCCATGCCTTTGAAAACACACTTATCTGACTTGCCAGTATTTGCTTATTATTACTATGACATTACAAGGTCCAGCACTAACATTGAAATCGCACTAGATTACACATTACAGACATGTACTTGACTTGATTTTGATGGAACTGCCAGTGCTGGTGTATGTAGTCATTCTGCAAAAAAAAAGTTTGTAGTTCTTTTCAACAAGTGGGAGATATTAAAATAAGGAAATCCCAAGATACCCTTAAAATCTGAAGTCTTTAGTTTTATTTACCTTGCATTGCAACACAGTAGTATAATTTTTATAATAAGGAAACAATAAAATATGTGCACAAACCGAAATAATTAAAAGGTGACAAGCTGTAGTTTGCCAGTAGGAGTTCCAGTAACACTACTTATGAGGGGGGGAAAAAAAGACTTTTTTTTTTTCAATGAATATCTTAAAAAATTTCCCTTTAATATCTTGTTTCTGTATGTATTTCATTTTTAAATGAAATACCTTTTGTACATATTTTGCACAGGTGTGTTTCACTAATTAATCTCACCTGGGTTCATCATTCATCATCATCATTCTTGAAGTGAAAATATTTATATGAAAAATACAATGTGTAAAATATCTTAATAGTAGTACTCAATTTTGTATTGTGTTAGGTATAAACACCCCCATTGCTATATTTCAAGATTTCATAAATTATTTACAACAACTTTGCAGAAATTATTAGCACATTTACAGTTGCAAAAATTAAATGAACGTTACTCCAAATGACCAGAAACTCGCTCCCACCTTTTTGTCCAGTCCATGCTCTTTGTTGTAAGAGTTTAAAAAAACAGCTTATCCAGCCACGCAAAACGTTTTTTTGTCACTTCGCAGCAGCAAACTCCAATTACTTTACTTCCCTGCACTCTTCTCAAGCCCCCTGCGAATTAAGGGACTTAAAAACACAATGACAAATCGATAATATGGAGAAACAGGGTCACTGCAGTTAGCAAGAAAGCTAATAATTTAAGCTAACATAACAAGCTATGCTATGTTATTGAAGCAGCCTGTTATGCTCTGTCATTATAGTTACCCTCAGTCTTTTTAACTAACTGGCCTTGTCAAGCAAGCACATTTTTAAGTTGTCCCGTAAATTAATTATTGGATAAAAATAAAAAAAAATTTGTCTTCTAAACCTTTCTTTTTATATCAATTATAAAACTGTCTCCGGAGTCGTTTAAGTTTGACAAGTTTGAAGTAGTATTAGAGAAAATAAGGGCAAAAATGTATTTTTCTGTTTCAAATTTTTTTAAATAAGTTTCACAAAAAAAGAAAGTAGGATTTCAATGGCCTAAACACTGACTATGATGTCAAATACATTCTCCTACAAATCGTGACAAAATTATTATTGGCCAAAAAACTTAAGTGTTCCACTTACTGTAAATATGAACAGGAGAAATTAAAGCCCACTTAATTGGCATTCTTGCTGGTGTGGAGTTGATACAATGGTCTTCTTAAAGATCTTGGTTTATCATCATTAAGTAGTTCATTCTGATTTGTCAAAACCCCTCGATAAAGAGTACTCATTCTGAATAGCTAAGGTATTGTAAGGGACAACCTGATCACACATCACTCCACAGGAAGGAGTTACGGCACATCTACAGTATTATGCTGTTGATGATTTCACCTCCTGCTGTTGACAATCTGACAAAAATGTTACTATTTACCTGGAGGGTATAAAGCATAGACTGTATAAAATATGGACGTAGTATCCGTGACGTCATCCATCTGTTTCTGAAGCGCTGTTTTGAGGTCAATCATCGGCCACAGCCATATTGCTGCTGTCAAGCGATTGTGAAATAAAGAGAGGGGCTCTGAGTCTCCTAGCCAACAGCTACAGTGTTCCCGCCTGTCAATCAAGTCAGCTGTGCATCTCATTGGAAGACTCATAATCTCAATATCTTCGGAATTGCTGTGTTAGAAAAAAATTCACCCCCCGCACAGTGTGTGCCGATCGAGAAATTAGCTATCCAGACTACACCCGTCTTTTGTACCAGGCTGTAAACATGTTTATTTCTGCTGTAAAGATCGGCGTTTTTGAATTGGTGTGTATGTGGTTTCCGGTACTTCTGGAGCCAGCCTCAAGCGGCTCCTCCATGAACTGCAGTTTTTAACACTTCCGCATTGGACTCATATTTTTAGACCGGAGGTTGCCGCTTGGTAAAATGTTAAGATTGTTGGGTGATGACTGACAAAGCAATGTTGACTAAACTGAAGACAACAGACAAGAAGCAACGACAAACTGCTGCACGGTATTTGGCAGTCTTGGAACTTGCTGACTGAGAAGAAAATGACAACTTTGAAAAGGGAGGAGGATATTCAACAGGTGCTGCTGTTATTTTCTGCACCTGTTAAAAAAGCCAACAGAAAAACACAAATGTTTAGACATTACCGTGAATGAAAATCCTATGTGTTACACGATTTATAACAATAAAGCAGGATAATGTTGATGATAAGACTTTACTGTGAATGAAAGGTTAACTTTGGGAATTTGTCAAGTAAATTGGCTCATGAGAATACTGTTACCATGGAAGCAAAACCAAACATCTAAACTCAGGGACTATTCATAAAGCTCATTTATAAATCATTTTAGATCAATAGTGTCAACTTGTTTGTATATTTAGTTGATAGCTGGGTTCCGTCATGTCTTGTCTCAGCCTCTTGTGATTCTATTTGGCTATCCCTTACTTAAAAACCTGTTAGCTTTTGCCTTGTCTTTTATTCCGATGACACATTTTTAAGCATTCAAACATAAACAAAACAGCACTATCACAAAGATGACATGTTGTGGCATTAACTTCACCAAATCTCCATCTTCTCCAAATGAGCGCCATTTAATTAAGTTTCATAAATGCACACCTCATCCTAAAACAATGACTAAACCAATGCTCCTGTCCCTTTCCACATCCACCCCCTCTAAAATTACCATTAACACCTCTCATCAACACAGCATCCAGAGCTTTCAGATTAATTTTAGCAAGGTGGGTCACAGCGGCTCAACACAACAAAGAGGTTTTCAGTGGTGGATACAAAAGGTGTACACCTGCATTTTACCACAGCACCATCATAATCAACCACTTCTTCTCCGTGTGTAATGGCAAACACAAAGCTACTTGACATTTATAAGAATTGCTTAAAAATTTCACTCCAACCCTATGGCAGACTTACTTTGAATTATACAAAAGTGCAAAACAATCTGTATTCTACCTGCCTCCTGAAATTCATATGACTTATTTATGTATTTATGTAGTGGAGACAAACACAAATATGAACCGTCTAACCGGATCTGTTGCCCTTTAGAATCCGAAGCTAGGCAAAGATAGGACCAAGCCTTAATTTGATATTTCAGCTTCTGAGGTAGATGTTGCTTTGTTTTCCTGTGTTGCTATGAGTCGGTGAGAATATGCGTGACCAAACAAATCAGTTGCACTCTCTGCTTGTCACAACCTGTACCGTCAATCAATGCTGAGTGCTGCGTTACTTATCAATACAAGATGCTCTTGTTTTTGCCTCTGATTCTGACAGATCATGTCGTTTCCCTCTGACTAGATTAAAGCCGTATTGCATACAGTGTTAGACAACCAAATTACCTTTGGAGGAAGAAAATATCATCTCCCTCCGTGTTTGTCTCCTGTATACCCACACAAACACACACTGAAACACATGGATGAGTCGGGACTGCTGTTCTGCCAGCAACATCATCACTCTCCTTCCCACCCTTGTCTCCATGGAGACAAGCTTCCAGTGCTGGCTGGTTCCAGACCGTTGTGAATCAGCACTGACTAAAAAGGGAAGGGGAGGGGGGGCGGGGGTCTCTTTGTGTTTAAACATGTCCAAAAGAACACTGTGAGCTCTTCTGTTAGCTTTCAACACCACGGTGATCAAAGTGTCCAAGCATTCACGCATGATATAGACGTGAAAAAGAACCCAGTATATTCTCATAAAAATGTCTGCAATTAAGATTTGTGCCGTCATCAATGTAGAAAACAGTATTCACAAAATACAGTTGTAAACATCTTTCTGTGAATATACAGTATTTCAACTTTATTAAGCTTACACTTTAACATTTATACATCCAAATCTACATAAAATATGTTTAATTTCTCTGTTTATGTCCTTTTTTTTAATTTTCAGGCTGTATCTCATCACTCAAACAAATGACATCATCACAAAATGCATCCAGTGAAAATGGTTTTGTTGGTTTTACTGGGATGACTGATCTCTTATAGGCACAATACATGGTAGTGTTGTAGTCAAGACCACATTAACCAAGACCAAGACATGTCCGAGACCAGAGTGCACCAAGACCAAGACATTTAGGGATCGAGACCGAGTCAAGACCGAGACCAAGGCAGGGCAAGACAGAGACAAGACCAAAGCCATATATATCGATGAAAAATCATCATGATGAGAGTTAACAAAATAGAATACTTCTGTTTATTTTATTTAAGCTTGCTTTGAATACTATTGGCAGCAACAAACAAGGTTTGGTATTTTCTTTGTTGCCTTTCCTTTGACTCCTTAAGTTTCATTTTTTCTCTTATCACAGTAATGACAGGGACACAGAGTGCATCAGTGGTGGTCTCGACCGGTCTTGATGTAAAATACGGAGTCCGCCCAGTCCGAGACCGAGACAAGACCGAGTAAAAATGCTTTCGATTCCGAGATGAGACCCAGACCTGTAATAAGCGGCCTCGAGACCAGTCTCGAGGTCTTGAGTACTACAACACTACTACATGGCTTTACCAAAAGGATCCCTGCATTTTTCTTTTTCAACATGCTATCAAATGAGCTCCAAACGATTTTATGATCTCAGTCAAATGTAGTGTTTTCAAGCCATGCTTATAGCATCACTGTAGGAATAGCAGTAGCAGACTAGGGGCGTCAATCAGCAGCTATTTTCGGCATGTTTTGCACAGCACTATTTCAATATGCTGGAAGTTGGTTGCCTCACAAGTGCATGTCTGTTATTTTTGATTGGGTATAATATTGCATGTTTAGTTGAATGATTCTGAATGTAAACAGAGGGTAACTTAAAATATTCAAGAAGGATATTAAAGAGGTGAAACGTCTTGAAGAACTTTAATCAAGTCCAGTTATGTGTGGATACAATTTTGAATCAGTTTGGCTATATTTACAACTGATTCCATCTTATAGCATGTAACTATAACGTCTTACTCCTTAGCTTTCCATTCCTTTCAAAAGTAAAGAGCACTTTCAATAATTTGTCCCTTTATTTGTAAAGATTTATGTCACTTTGCGAAACCCAAATACAGACCTGCACACTGATAACTTGAATAGGATGGCGAGCCCATGAACTGAAAACAGGACACCCAATTAGCACTACCTGAAGTCTGATGCTGCATGAAAACAGGTAGGGTAAGGCCATGACCATGCAGAGAGCAAAGGAGAGTGTCAAAAGAAAGAGGTCTGCTGAAGATGCCTCTCTCATGGTTGTTGAGTCAAGGCAAAGTCTTTCTGCTGCGTGTTGTGTCACTGGTGCAGAAAGACAACTAGAATCAGCTCCAAGCCTGCATGATGGATGCCCTAACAGCTGGACTCTTCACCAGTCAGGACAATGTCATAACTGTTTAGTGAAGTTGGTTTTAGACCGGATGTAATGGATCTGCTGGAACGTGTGCGTACGTGCGTGAAGTTCAATGAGAGGAGCAGCGGAAGAGAAAGCTTTCATCGGCTTAACACTTCCACCTTAACTAGAAGTCTGAATGGGGGCTCTGTGTTCATACCACACACACACAAACACACACACACACCAAAGCTTTCATACAGTGCACGGAGCACGGATGCATAAAAATAAATGTACCAGCTTACGTAGCATGCGTTCATGCCATACCGTGTGTGTGTACAATTACAGAGGAAGTGAACCTCATTAAAGGTTAGAGGGCAGAGAGATTCTTCAGAGTGTACTCAGTGCTGCACAGGGGCAAGACAAGAGTGAAGTGTGGTTAATGGAGGAAGAAGAGAGCAAAGAAAAGTTCCTTCTACTCCTGTTAACTTTCTGGACATTCATGTTCAGGGTCTCTGGTGGGGTCGAGGTTTAATTTGTGTGAGAAGGAATGCTGGGTACAGAGTGAAAGTTCAGGCTAACATCAAACAAAGCATTTATCATTTTGTTTAGCTTTCTTTTAACCTCCTATGAGGAACAGAAACAGTGAAATTAATACTGGTGCCCCTATATGACCTCCAAAAACAAATAAAACCATCAGAGAGAAAATCAACATTTCTGTATAGTTATTTCAAACTCTAACAGCTGCAGTGGGTAGGTGTCAGGCGAGGTGGTTAACAGCTAGGGGTGGGAATAGATAAGATTTAATCAATGTCAATGCCATTGTCGATTCTGCTTATCAATCCAATTCCTTATCCTTATCTTCTCCTAACGATTCCTGAGTATTTTTTAGAGGGGAAAAAAGTTCTACACAGTCTTCGAAACCAAAAGGAACCATTTTATTTTGTCCAAAATTATGTCTGCACAAGACTGAACATGAACATATTCAGCTTGAACATACTGAACAATAGATTGATCTCATTCTCCGCCGCTTGAGTCCGGACTTGGCCCTTCGAGCCTGGAGGAAAATACTTTGAATTTGGAGAGGAAAAATGCTTTATCTCCGGCAGTCATCTCGGAGGTATTTTACCCGCTCTCGGTTCCTCATTTTCAGCCGAGTGAGTCCGGACGTGGCCCCTCAAGCTTGAGGGAATGCGTCCTGACTCCAAAAGGCGAGAGGTAGGCGGGGGTTCGCCTCCCCGATGTGAACATTTTCACATGGAACCCTTCTCCACTTCGGCCCAATGCGAACCCCAAGCTTCGAGGCCGAGTCGACAAATGCTTCAGCATATTTGAGGTATTTGCACCTAGGAGTTCTGCGTCGCAGAGTGTGACGTCATGCAACGTGACATTATGCTGGGAAATGAATCGTTAAGAAGAATCAACAACATTTGAGGTGTACAATTCCAATGGAATTGATCAATTGGAACCAGTTCTAAGTCAGATCCGGTTTTCGATTCCCACCCCTATTAACAGCACACTTTCAAAACAGCCCTTTTAAAATGTTTCCACACCAAAGATTCAATGTGAGTTGCATGTGAAACATGTAAAATAAAGGATGGATTTTCTCTCAGATCCCACTACTTACACATAGACAGGACAGGATCAGCACAGAGATTAATCGTTCTGCTTTATCCACAGGGGTCACCAAAGTTCAACTGAAAGTTCCTTAGAGGAGCTTTAAATCTATCCGAATAATGGTGCCTTGCCACAGACAAATCTCCTGTGGTCACTGCAGAACAAACAGAGGGTACAATAACAGCTTTAACCCCACCTCAGAATGCTGTTTGAGTGGAAGGATAACTACTCCCAAAGCATCTATAATTTGTAGTCACAAGGACGTGCGTGTGCTTCGGTTTGGAGATAGTTGATGGCCAAGAGTGATGGCTGCTTACCTCACCTCACACCTGACACTGAGAACTGGAGAGCTTTATTTTTGGAGCAGTTGGGGTGTACATGGCTTTTTTCCAGCTGTGATTCTTGTGGGATTGTGTTTTCTCTTATAGTTGGGCTCAGGCAGGTCCAGACGCAGATCTAATGAAAGATGTCAACAGACAATAGGAAAAAAACAAAACTTCCATCCACAAGCTGCCATCGTTGCTTAAAGATGAAAAACAGGTTGGACAAATACACAAAGCCTAAAGTGAACCCAAACAAGCCCTAATGATTAAAGAAGATTGCTCTCCTTTTTGACGTTACTGAAGCAAGCACAGACTTAACAGACCACAGGAACCAGCACACAATGGAGGTGAAATGCCAAACCTCTGAATGGCCTGAAGGCAGGTGCATTTTTGTGGCCTATTAACGAGGAGGTTTCTCTGAAAATGACTAACATCAATGGCTTGTGCCGCTTGCTTTCCAGCCTGGGAATTAGATACAACCATTAGCCTGAGTGGTGCACCGTGCACGCACAAGCAGACACATGTAAGCAGCCAAAAACACAGTTTCCTGTGAGTGTGCAAGGCATAGACAGACTGTGATTGTTAGAAGGAATCAAGCAAACAAATGATGTCATTATCTTGAAGCGCACTAGCTGGAATATTATTACCATAACAGTGGGAGGCGTTTGGCATTCTTTCCTTTCATAGCTATGCGCTCACATGTGCGGAAGATGAAGAGATGACATTGTTCTGAATAGTTCTCATACATTCAATGTTTTCAGTCAGACGTGCACTGTCACTGTGAGGAAGCCATTATAATGTTTTGGTATTTTTTTCCATCCTTTGAATGCACGTCAAAAATACCTCAGCGTGTTTCTACAAAAGGCAGTCCCCGAGGGCGCGCCCCTGTGCTGCTAACGTTTTCTATTTTTTTGAAGCCTGTAAGTGTACAGGAGGCATACGAATGATCATGCAGAAACATGATGAGAGCAGGAGGAAGGCTGTGATATGGGGTCCCCATGGCAACCACACAAAAACGGCATGCACTCACCATGGCAACAGAGCTGGCGAGGGAATATAGCGGAGACGGCGATGGAGCCGGTGCTGGCCTCTGGCTGTTTGAAGTGATACATGCAGGCCAGCAGCTCAGCATCAGCAAGTAGTTCACTCACACTGAGACATATTACTAGTGTGAATATTTACGGACACTGACGTGAGAAGAGGACATTTTAAGAGATGAAAAATGATTCTATTGACAGGATTCACAGCAGCCATTTTATTCTGATGTCACACTCGAGGTGAAATACTCAAATTCTCAATACTGTTACATTCCAGGTTGTAGGCAAGCGGCAGACCCCCGGTCTAAAAATATGAGTCCAAGTGCTAAAAACTGCAGTTCATCAAGAGTCCGCTTAAGGCTGGCTCTGGAAGGACCGGAAGTCACATACACACCAATTCGAAAAAGCCAATCTTTACAGCAGAAATAAACATGTTTACAGCCTGGTACAAAAGACGAGTGTAGTCTGGATAGCTCATTTCTCGACCGGCACACACTATAAGGGCGGTGAATTTTTTTCTAATGCAGCAATTTTGAAGATATTGAGATTACGAGTCTTCCAATGAGAGGCACAGCTGACTTGATTGACAGGCGGGAACACTGTAGTTGTTGGCTAGGAGGCTCAAAGCCCGCCTCTTTACGTCACAATCACGCCGACGATTGGCCTCAAAACAGCTCTTCAGAAACAGATGGGTGACGTCACGGATACTACGTCCATATTTTATACAGTCTTTGATCCAGACATGGACGTGTAAGGAGAGGGAGTATTAAACTTAAAATGCCAGGGAACAAGAAATAAAAATGCTGATACTGTTTCACCATATAATATGGATGTGAAAAAATGTGTCCAGATAAACTATGATCATTATTTTAAAGAAATAGTTTGACAAGTTGAAGAGTTGAAAAGCTCTCTAGCAGAGGGAAATGAGGATCAATACTACTCTCAGATCTGTACCATAGACTGTATAAATAACGGCCGTAGTATCCGTGACGTCACCCATCTGTTCCTGAGCGCTGTTTTGAAGCCATTCGACGGCGGCTTCCATATTGGATATGCAGAACTCAACCAGGCAGAGTGTGACGTAAAGAGGTGGAGTTTGAGCCTCCTAGTCAAGTCAGTCATGTCCTTATTTGGGCAAAAACTTGTAATCTTAATATCTTCTGAGTTCGAAAAAATTCACCTGTACAGTGTGTGCCGATAGAGAAATTAGCTATGTAGAGCCAAGCCATTTTTTGAACCAGGCTGTAAACATGTTTATTAATGCTGCAAAGATCGTCTTTTTTGAATTGGTGTCTATGTGGTTTCCGGCGTTTCTGCAGCCAGCCTCAAGCGGATTCTCGATGAATTGCCGTTTATAACACTTCCGCGAGGGGTTCATAGTTTGAGTAGGTTGCCGCTTGGTCTGTACGTTAATAAGAAGCGACAGTGAGGCATTCGATAATGTTAGCTTATATATAATATAAGGAAAACAACCTGCTGGCACTGTTGGAGAACATCAAAAACCCCATGCACCCTTAAAATTTACCATTTAACAGTCCATATATTTACTGTTTGAAAAGCCCAGCTGGCTGTTCGCCTGTTTGAAGTCTTTACTAAGCTAACTGGCATCTTGCAAATAGTTTCATATTTAACAGATTGATAGATCTTGTCATCCTCCTCGAAGCATAGCTCCTAAAATATTGAACCATTTTGTTTAAGCTTTATTTCTTGACCTGAATTTAACACTGAAATTCATAATTAACAAAAAAGCTAAGTAGCCCTAAAAAAAAATAATGAAAACGTTTCTCAAAAATACAGAAGTGCTTATGTGCACAAGTTAGCATCTCATACGTTAATTATGAGTTAAGTTAATTGTCTTGTGTGCAAGAGTTACACTATGTAGACATGTCATTATGTTCTGCATAAAAGTAGATTATCTTATGTAAACAGTTTGCTATCTTGTATGCACTAGCTCATTATCTTCTGCACACAAGTTATATTCATTCAATTGTGTGCATTAGTTGTTATCTTGGGCGCACAAGATAATAACTTGTGCGTGCAAAATAAAAGTAGTCCAAGGATCTCAGCTGCTCCACAGACACAACACAAAGACATCTCTCTTCATACAGTACAGTAGGTATGTCATGATATACAGTGCAGCAGTCCTTGGTTAATAGAGCCACAGACGGCTTACCTTAAATGACAAATAGCCCAACACAACTGCTGATGCTTCAAGGCTACAGTCGGCTATACTGTAAATGATAATGGCTTCTCTGCCAGACAAGGAGAAACACCTGAGAACATATATCACCATTATTTTACTGCTCCTGATACCCCGGCTTAAACACAACATTCCATCACAGCAATTTAATTATAGAAGCAATGTTTGCTCATTTTCATTAACAATAAACCCATCCAGACACAAAGTTTACCTTAACTTTGCAATAACAGTGACTAAAATGTCCTCCCAAAGCTCCAAAAAATCAAAATCATAACCCCAAAACGAGGCGTGATTAATGCTGCACATTAAGCGGGCATTTCACAAAAGAGTCTCCCTAATGAGGTTGGTTGTCTGTGAAGTTTTTTTTTATTTTTTTGCTTTAATCAGTGTCTTTAATTAAACACCGAAACACAAAGAGACACACAGATATTAATCACTCTGGTTTAAGCTGCTTTTCAATTCAGCAGCCATTAAAAGTTGTCCCGCTTGACTGGGTCCGACGTCAGCTGAGGGTGGATGGAACTGTGTTAGTGTGAACCCAGGAGACCTTTTAGTAAAAAAGCATGTTTCCTGTGCGTCTGTGGGTGTTCAGAGGAGATCTCAAGTGCAGCATATGGGAGATGAAAAATATAGGCTGCTCAAAGTGTCATTTTGCCAACCCCTTTGTGTGTCATGGAATAGTTGGCAAACCATATACTTTTGAAATTCTTTGACTAGAGGATGTGCACAAAACCCTCTACATTGATATTCAGCTACCCTGGAGCGAGACTGTCTGCTGGAGCTGTCTGCTCAGTGGAATAATCAGAGCTGGTGGGTGTGGTAGAGGGCTGACTAGCAATAACAACAACCACAGATTTGACTCCATGTCTCCATCTAGTGGGCAAAGACAACACAACATTACGGGTGATTTCTTTTTCACAATAACAGAGAGATTAAGCCGCTTTAAGGTATTTATCAAAGCTGGTAGAGAACAGTTACAGTTTTTCCTCTTCAGAATTTGTCATAATTTTAAAGTTACAAGAGCACCTTTCCTCTATAAGAATTGTTTCCTTTACACTGAGAAGGATGTATGCATTAATTATTCCTCAGCTTTACCAATCAGCATCTTTTAAATGCTTGACTTTTTACTATTTTTGATTATTAACCATGCAATGTTCAATAAAGACATCCTACCAATAAAGACTCTATGTCGCCCCCCCGACTCCTTCTGCTGCTATATCAAAGCATGACTCAATCCATCCTCCTGTACGGCTCCACCTGCTTCTACAACATGCTATCTGTTAAAAACAAGGCCAAACTCAAATGCTTAACCACCACAGCTTCTAAAATAATCGGCCACACCAAACCTCACAGACTTAAACAACAGGGCCATCATACGTATTGCCACCTCAATAGAACAGGACATCACACATCCACTAAACACCCACCTCATCCCACTCCCCTCAGGACGCAGGTACAGAGCGCTAAGGTGCAGAAGGGCTCGCCTTGGCAAGAGCCTGATCCCTGCTGTTATAGCGAGTCTGAACAAAAGGCCTCGCTGAATCATACAACTCTGTCTGAGTGTTGATGTCTTTGTGGACAGTTTGTTGAGCCAACAGTGTATGTGCTTGTGTTTGTCTATGCCTGTGGAGATGCAGAAAGGTGCTGTGGAAAACAATTTCCCCAAGGGGACAATAAAATCTAAAGTCTAAAGTTTAAAAGTCTTTACAGTAGGCTTCTATAGTAATGATATAAAACAATGGAATAGTTTTACTGTGAACTATTTTTCTGTAAATTCTGTTTAAAAGCTCAAAAAGCCGATAGAACCATCTCTTACGAGGGCAGTGGACAAGCAGTGAGAAAAAGCAGACCAAAGACTGAAACATGAGCAAAACTTTTCTGATTTATAAACACTGGTTTCTGCCCGACAGATCTTAGAGACAAGAGACCCCTGAGAAGGAAGTCAAAGAATATGCTAGAATAGAGGTTGCTTTTGGGTTAATAGGTGATTGTTAGAGAGTTGCTAGACTTGTAAATAAATTGAAATGTTTGAACAGTGAGGGCTTAAAATAAGATGTATATTTGTTACTGAGTGTAAATATCTTATTTCTTCCTATAAACTTATAGACTTGTTGAACTTTCAAACAATTTAAAAGAATAAGAATCTAATAAAAGCAGACCCTGTAGAAAAACTGCAACTGAATATATCATCCATTAGACTATTATTGAAACAAATGTGATAAACTGGCAATGTATCAATCTCACCATCAATATAAAAAAGTTTCCAAATGAACACAAGGGATTTTAAAAGCTTTACTTTTATGATCTTCATTTTGCATAAGTTGCTCCTGTATGTGATTGGTTTCACACTTCTCTCTTGATGCACATAATCACGTCTCTTGTCTTGGTGCAAGAGTGCCATCATGTGTTCAAAAAGTAGTAGTGATCTATGTAAACTTGTAACGATGCCAGAATACAGTTTCAACTGTCTGGAGGTACTATCCATCATTATCCCATTGAAGCTATCATAATGTGGTTAAGATACAGAGTAAAAGGAATACTGATGCCTTTATATGACCTGCAAAGGTAAACTAGATCACCAGAGAAAAGACAAACTCTTTCTGGAAAGTCATTTGTAATGTTTTTTTTTTTACCACTGTCACCATGTTGGGGTCAGACAGAGTGATGTGACAGCACACAGACCACCAGTGACTTTTTTTTATATTTTCATGGACTAGATTAACAATGACTGATACCTCTGACAGTCAAAAGACTGCAGTTATTATTATTATTATTTTTAACATCTTTATTATAATCACCAGTCTACATTATTATCATTATTATTTATTTTGTTTGTTTGATAGTTTTTATTACTATTTTTGTCACTTATTATTATTATTATTATGGCTTTCTGTCATCATTTGATAGGAAAGCTTGAGAGAGACAGGAGCTGAGGGGAGAGAAAATACCACCCGGCCTGGGTGCTATGACCAGTGCAATGAGGACTGCAGCCTTTGTACATGGGTCACTTGCTCCACCAACTGAGCCACACCATCACCCCATGCAGGTTTTTGTCATCAGAAAACCACTTCAGCATAAACAGGACAGGATCAACGACTGCTTTGTATTAAGAGTTTCCAATACTGACACATAATATACTTTATAACAGCTTTAAATGTGGGTTCCCAAAGTGTGGGTCGGGACCCCTGGGGGGGTCAAGAGCCATAAATGGGGGTTGTCTATTTTTTTTTTAAGTTATCTAAACATATTTATAATTATACATTTTTTTATTTACCTTGTTTTCTTATGTTTATCTACAGAAGAGGATTAGGGCCACTGAAAAAAAATGAAGGTCCAATTGTTTTTAATTATTATTATTATTCTGAGAAAAAAAAGTCAGAATTTATTTTTGGCAATGGCCCTTATGCACCTCCGTATTTATCTTCCTTTTTGTTTGTACAGTTAATTATTATTATTTCTTTATCATTAATATTTTTGTAGTTATTTTTTATTTTTTCTTCTCTTTGTTGGTTTTGTATTACTCATATATAATTTGTTAACTTGTGGTGGACAAAGAAATACTGAAAAAATGCATTAAAAAAAGTTTAATGACATAAGTCATCTAAAAATAGTAAATTTTACCCATTATAGTAAAAAAAATAGCAGCTAACCTTGAAATGAAACCTTGAAAATAGAAAATGTAATGAGTGTTCTGCCTTACGTTTTGCCAGATGACTCCTAAGTTTAGCGTTAGTGAACAGTTAATTATCAAAAGCATCAGTAGCAGAAGGTTAATTCATAACGGCACAGGAAACACAGCCACATGCTCATATAGGTAGGGTCATTTTCTGCAGACAAGCTAAATGAACAATAAACCACTTTGAGGGATAGTGGGGGTCACAAGTCTTTGGCACCTTTATTTTGGGGGTTGTGGGCTTAAAAGTTTGGGAACCCCTGCTTTATAATATATTAAAAAAAAGGATGTGGGGATTGTGATAGCTGAGCAAAGACACTATTTATTTTAATAGGACCAGTTAAGGTATGACAGAGCAACTGTCAAGTCTAAGTCAGAAAATATGTTGTACGTCCATTCAATCCTTTTACATACTTCAATTCCATTGGCTAAATAAGAAGTCTGTAAGTATATTAAAGTTTGGTAATAAAGTAAAGCTTTGTCAAAATTAGCACCCACTGTGAGACACGTATAACTGAGCCAGCAAGGTGATTTATTCCACAGATCAAAATGACTCTTTACAGTTCATTGGAAAGTTGTCCATGCAACAACTTCCTCATTACACCCATAGACTATTATATCACCCTAAAAAATACATATACACACATGACAGACTCATCTCAGTGGTCATATATTATCAATATTATTCTGCACAAAATATAAAACTAGCGTCTGTCTTTGACATCAACACACAGCGGCTGCAGTTTTGCTTCTTTTGCACAAAATGTTTGCACAATTTATACACACAAAGTCGATTCTATGCAGTGCATAGTCTCAATACATTTCTCTTGTTATGATATTGCATAATAAATATCTCCAGTCTTTTTTGAAGTCTTGCTATGATTCAGCCACAGTTGCTGGCAGAGAAAAAGACTCTGAATAAATAAACCTTGAGGAGTGTGTGTGCGTATGCATGTGAGAGCATAAAATGATGGTGCAGACGAGGGTTGTGAAACATCGCCTCCTCGAAAGGGCTACTGTGCATCTGTGACTTTGTGTCCGTCAACACGATTCAGTCTTTGATTCACTTTCCTCACAGACCCTGAGGTAGCCCTTCCAACTTCTTATCCTGCTTTAACAGTTCTGCCGGTCACCAGCAACGCACTTAAAAATAAGCCAAACCGGTCAGCTCTGAAGAAATTTGGCTCCTGTTTTAGCCGCCATTAATGCTAAACACTCTTTTAAAAACATCTCAAGCAGGAAGAGGTTGAGCCCGGTTACTTCCCTGAAACGACACTAACACAAAGAAATCACAGTAATTAAAAGATGATTCAGCAGGTTGTATTATTCAGATTCTTTAGTCGTGATGACTGCACCTTCTTGTATGCTCGGCATGTGTTTCATTTCTGTTCTCTCTGCTTTTGTCTCCACGAAAAAACGTCAACTACCAGATCTGCCCAAGCACTTAGACCATCTTTTACTCCATTATAAAATTTAAAAGCATCATATAGCATCATGTTTTCTGATATATAGATCTCAAAGCCTTATGTTTTCTTGTCTTTATCCATGAATTTATCATCTCTGACCTGCTGGTTACACATTCGCCATATTGGAAGTAGAACGGCAGTGAGTTGGATGAGTTTGCTTTGTGAGACTGCAGCTGATTGGTATAATTCAGCATCACTTCTATCACTTATGAGTTCTCAAGAAAGCTCTGACCTGTTTGGTTTCTCTGTTTTTCACTCTTGGATTAAAGAGTCTCGCTCCTCTGCCTGAAGCGATGACACCTGTTTCACACAATGACGCCCGTCTGAAAGCTATGACGCAAATCTCTTCCGTTTTGTGCTTCACACGTCTTCATTAATAGGCCTGATATTGCACTTAGAGCAGGTCGGGTCAGCCCAACACCGCTCCAGGGAGCAGTGGCAGCGCCTTCAGATTATCTGTACAAATATAGTTTTGTCTCCTCTCCTGTCCTCCATCATTCCCCATCTTTTCTCTTTGTCTCCGTTTTGCTTTTAATGCCTTCTCTGCTTCTGTTGCTCTTCCAGCTCTCCTCCTTTTTCTCTCCTCATTTGGCTCTGCTTTCTCACTGAGCTTGTCTGTCTCAGTGTTGCAAGAGAAAGTTGGTTGCCATGTTGATATCGTTGTTTGAAGCTCTGAGTGCCTCCAGGGCATCAATCCTGGAAAAGCCCATTTCCACCAACCGTGCAACCTGTGGGATAAAATAAAAAATCAGTGAAGAGACATCAGCAAAGGCAGCATCAGCTGGGAATATTACATAAGGCTGTCCTGCATAAAGCAAGGCGTGGGTGAAAGAGAAAATCAAGTTTTGGCAAACAGTAGTTAGTCTATCAGTAGAACAGCCTCACTATCAGTGCCAAGTGTGTTGTAATCTATGAGGTAACACCAGAAGTTTGAAATGTGCCCACATTCAAAGCGGTTTCCCCAAATTATCTTCAGGTGCTGTTGTGTTTATGACATTCTAAATTCCTCACCATGTCATGTACTGGATCAACACTGAGATCTCAGTGTTGACGCACGTGTTGGCAGATGATGTAGTCAAGAACTTGTTGGCTTCTACAACCTCTTTCTCAATGGGCAGTTTGGGGGTTCGATTCCAGGTCACAATGTCCATATGCAGAAGTGTCCTCGGACATGACACTCAACCCCCCCAGTGGCTGGGCCATTGGTGTGTGAATGGGGTTAGTTATTACTGATGGGCTCTCTACATAGCAGCCTCTGCCATCAGTGTGTGAATGTGGTGTGACCATAGACTGTAAATAAAATGGACAGCGTTGCTCCGGCTTTTCCCATTGAATGGTTTTGAAGCCAAAAAAACCCATCCCTGAACGCCGCCATCTTGTAAATTTTTCTGCAGCCAGTCTGTGTTGCCACGGTAAATTCTGTGTTGCCATGGTAACGAGCTCCGCCCTACAGCGTAGCGTCACAAGATCCTACGGAGTTTTCTTCTACGGCAGCTGTCAATCAAAGTGAATCCAGAAGTAAAACCACGTTTTTTAAACTCTGATAACTAACGAAAAATTAACTTTTCAGAAGAAATAGGCCTTGAACACAAAACAGTCAAATAATAACTACATATCACCACAGCATAAGGATGTGAGAAACATTCGTACGACGTGTATTTATTTTTTAAAGTTTGACTGCTCCCCCATTCAAATGAATGGGGAGACAGATTTTTTTGACCTATACTGCAGCCAGCCACCAGGGGGAGCAGTTTTTGTGGAAGCTTCACTTCCAGCCAAGCGAGCTGGACCCCTGGGTGTGATATGTAATGTAAAAAGCACCTTGATCGGTCAGAAGACTAGAGAAAGCGCTGTATAAACACAGTCCATTTACCATTTTCCATCAACTCAGCACAATTAGTGTCACAATGCAACCCCTGAGTTACTTTAAATTAACAACCCTGGGCTGAATGTCAGCAGTGTGGAGACATTTTTAATTAGAAAGTGAAAACAGGAGCGCTATTGGCCTAGCGGTTAAAGCATGTGCCCCAAATACAGAGGCTATACTCCTTGTCACAGTGGTTGTGGGTTTGACTCCCAGCCTCGACCATTTGCTGCATGTCTTCCCCCTCTCTCTACTCCCCTCATTTCCTGTCTCTCTTCAGATGTCCTGTCAAATAAAGGCAAATATTCCCCAAAATATATGTTTTCTTATAAAAAGAAGAAAGTGAAAACATTCCAACAGCAATATATGTAATATGATCGTTTCAAGTGGCAGTAAAAGTACAGCTGATTTCAATACTACTGTAACAGACCGTCCTGTGTTTGTTATATGTTTTTGCCTTTGAACCATGTGTCCCTACAGAGTTCCCACAGGCTGCTCTAGAGCAGTTGTTGTAATCTGACACGTCTTTGTGCAATCAAGTTTAAGCCGTGGCTGGACTTCCACATTGATGTCCCATTTTTTGCTTATTTAAAATACACATACAGTTTGGCGAACCCGAAAGTTAACTTGCATTGCCAATTTGATGTGACATCTAAAAACAAAACATGCAATGGCATACAGCGCGTTTAAATAAAATAAGCTGAAGACACTTAAAGTTTATTTGTTCATTTTAGTGATTTTTGTTTCTCTGTTGATCTGGGGTCAGTTTGGTTTGATCTGGATAGAAACAGACATATTTAATAGATCCAAATTCAATATGAATCTGTATTTGTAGTATGTCATTTACATGCTAAATAGGTCTACAGAACCAATTTTTCCAAGAAACTAAAAGGTGAACACCCACCTGCTCCTCTGCCACAGGAGAGTTGTCTGTGAGCGGTGGTTGTGTTGACGGTTCTGTTGACGGTTCTGTTGACGGTTCTGTTGATGGTTGTGTCTGGGCTTGGGGGCTGGGCTGCATTGGGGGTCGATTCTGTCCTCTTTGTCTTAGTGAGGGGAACAACCTGGTCCACTGTAGTAAACCGGGCTGCATACACATACACGCATGATTAAGTACTTAGTATATGTGTACAGCTTGCAAAAATAGTACAATTACTAGCTTAAATGCTGAAAGGTAACTGAATTATGACATTGTGTGTGCTTGTCAGGGTCAGTCTGTGCACATGTACCTGTGGCTGTTGTCTGGCGGTCCTCCTGGCCTCGTTGTATTGGGCCAGAAGCAGCTGTTGGTCCAGTATGTCCATTCTTTGCTGCCTCTGGATGTCCAGAGTGGCACCCATCCCCAGAGGCGTCTCATTGGTTGGTTCAGAGCCTGATGAACACAACAGTTAACACATTAGGAAGCAGACAAACATAAGTGATACTGTGTAAAAGAGAAAAGAAAAGACAGTACATCCATAGGAAGATATTTGGACGTATTATAGATTTTGATTTAGATTTAAACTGGAACAGAATAAAACTCATGTCATGTGTAAGCTCTGTGAGGCCGAATTAAAATACTTCAACAATTCAACAACCAGTTCAGCAAACACTATGAGAAGGTTTCACAACCCGTGGCTAAATCTAAACCCCTAGACCACAATCAAATGCGGCATCACAACTTGAATGTCTGCAAACTGCAAAATTGAGCTTTGTGCATGCATGGATGACAACAGAGTCTGTGGCGATCTTCATCTGTAAGGATGTATGTCCTTACAGTTATGTTGAGAACAAGGGCTTTCAGAAGATGCTACACTCACTGGAACCATGCTGAGTCATGCAAACACAAAAATACACGACAGACGGCACTGTTCCAAAACCATACATGGAGATGAAGGAAGAAGTCTTGAGTTGTTTAAGTCTGTAGAGAGTGACACTTAACATGCTGGACATCCAGAGGGATAGACCTCTATGTAACTGTACACTATAAATCAGACTGTACTCTAAAAATAATTATGGAGTCAGTTTTTTCTAATGTGGTGGAAAATTATTAGTAAGATCTAATGTATTCCCATAACTCCTTCTTTTGTGATGACGTATTGTGGTGGTAAATTAATAAACTGTTGCTTTCTGTTTCTCTGTGCTTCTGTAAGACTGATAGTAACTGTTGCAGGTGCAGTTCTCCAAGGTCGTACACAGAAGGCTTTTGTTTGATACAGATTCTGTATTCTACCCATCAATGATCTGTTAGACCAAAGGATGTTACCTTTTTTGGAAGAAGCTTCCTGTCAATGTACCACACCTATTTTGTTTATTTTCTATATACTGTTTGAACTCACATTTCTGGGGGCAGAAGACATCTGACTTCCACTGAGTGAAGTTCACTTGTTTTCTCCTTCTTTGCAAAGAGCGCTGATAATAAAACTTGACAAAAGACAATAATTTGTCTCTCCATGAGTTTATTTCATCTATCACCCTGACATCATAGCCTGAACAAGAAATTGCCATTACCCTAAACCACTACAAATAATGCACACGTTATTATTTAACAAATGTTAATGTGATATAAACTATAACGGATGATCTGGGTATTTCTGTCATCAATGCATTTTAATGAATTGATTTTGAATCATACTGATCATTATTGAATCAGTAACGGACTGAATTGGGACACAAAGAATCTGAATGGATTTGAATTGTAAGGTTCATGACAACATGTAGCCCCTTCATGTTTTATTTAGGGATGCACAATATTATCGGCACGTTATCTGTATCGGCTAATATTGGCTTAAAAATGAACTATCGGACATCAGCCAACATACTGATATAATTGACCGATATAATAATGGGCTACTGCACACATGTTGGGCTCATGTTTTAAGTGAAATTTGAATTTAAGCAGCAGTCTGTAAGGCACATGTAGCTGACTAATTTAGGCACATTTACTGTCAAAGAGTAACCATTTTATTTAATTTGGTTTACTTGCTCTACAGTTACACTCTTCACATGTTCCCTGTGAACAGAAGTTAGGTTTACTTACTACGTCAAATGTGAAATTGGCCAAATTTGCCCTGGTTGTGGGTTTTGTTATGATTGTCTCAGGGAGAGCATCATCCAAGTTTCAAGTAGGATGTATCTTTTTGTATGAATTTTGTTTGAAAGCAATTGTCGTAAATAAATATGCAGTTTTAAGTATTTTTCTTATTTTGCACAAGAAATGAATATTACATAACAAATGTGATATAAGAGTATCACCATAATACTGTACGCTAATTCCAATACAGAAGAGAATTGATGATCTCTGCAATTGGGTGTGCAAAAAAAACATATTGGTATCGGTAATTGGCGAAATGAGTTGTAAAATATCGACATATCGGATAGCGGCAAAAAACCCAATATCGTGCATCCCTAGTTTTATTCATTCTTTCATAGTGCTTATAATTTATGTCCTTATTGATCACTATAACAACTCCTTGGGTTACATGGTACATCTGTGGACCATGAGATTTTCCAAGGGTTTAATGGTGGGAATATGAATTATAAGATAGCACATAGGTCATCATCTTAATAGCACTGTTTGATATACCAAAATGTAAAAAGATATCACAACTCAATTAGACAGAGAGAATTAGACAGTTCTCCTAGGGGAAGGGTCAGCAGCTCCTCTGGCTGCTAAATATGTGTCGGCCTGTCAGCCTGAGGGACGCACCATCCCATAATATCTGATTTTAGGTGAAGGTTTTATGAACCTACCGCATCATGTGAGGACATTGAGATATGCTGTATGGGTGACAGCATGGTTCACTAATGCGTATAAAATATGCAATATATATAATATGTAATGAATATGTATGTAATGTATGTATATGATTTTTATGTGCTTTGGCAACAACATCTTCTCGTCTTTGTTCATGCCAATAGAGCAAATTGAATTGAATTGAGAGACGGTGACAGAAGCGCAGGCACTGCAAGGCTGGTCACAGAGCAAGAGACTTTCACATGACTACCCTAACAGTCAGACTCACTTGAGAACAGTGGCTCCAGAATATACCGTCCAATCCGAGACACCCAGACAGGTACAAAGAGGAGCTTCTGCAAGTGGAGGAAATTGGAGTGGTACAGTCCTCCTGAAATCTGGAAGACAAATTCATACATGTTAAAAAAAAAAGTAAAGAAGTCATAGGCCAAACCTGGACAAAGCAACATTTCAGTTCATTAAACTGGCCATGTTAAGTTAGCTTAAAAGGCTAACTCCCAGAGAGATGATTAACTCGTCATTACTTTCTAGCTCCTTTTAGTGTCTTGTTTATACCTCACATGGGGTGAATGAAGAGATAATAATACACTTCCTAGTTTCAAGGTAGAATGACAAGTAGAGTTTCCCTTCTCACCAGTCCACTGAGTGCAAGAAGCCACATGAAGGGGCTGGACGTCAACAGCTGGGACACAAAAGACAGAGAGAGAAACAATAAGACAACATTATTGTATTCTCAAGAATTCAACAGCAGTACATGAGATAGTAAAACAGACATACAATCATCCCAAAGCTAGCAGAACATGGACTCACCTGCAAGCCTACTATGTAGACCAGAGTCTTGTTGGTGATCTGGATGTGACCCAGGACCTGGGTGACAGGCATCCTAGGGATCAACAGGTAGAAAGGCACAAACAAAGAAAAGACTGGAGCGAGCCTGTGAGAGAAGGAGAGGAAAGAGAAGAGGTTGAAGAGAGCTAAAATGAATAAGCAGACAGGATTGAAATTAAAGTTTGAACAAGATTTTACAGGAGATGTACAATAACTGATTTTTGACAATATCATAAATGTCAATGTTCCTTTTTGCCCAATTGGTGGCGCTGATACAAGTGCTTTGTTCCAAACTACAAATCCAATTTCATAGTATTTGAGACGTTTTGTAAAATGTTGATAAAAGCAGAATTTGATGGTTTGCAAATCATTTAAAACCTAAAATTAAATGAAAATATTGCAAAGACAACATATCAAATGTTGAATGTTTAGCACTAAACTGCTTCTCCTACCGAGGCATGCTGCTGTAACACGTGTAAAATGTAGTTTAGCATCTTCTTGCTGCATTATGCAAGGTCTTCCCCGAAAAAGAAACTGCATGGCAGCATAATGTTGTTCCAGAACCTTTATCGTTCTAGCATTAATGGTGCCTTCTCGGAAATGTAAACTAGCCATGCCATGGGTACTTATGCATCCCCATACTATCAGGAATGCTGCTGTTTGAGATGTGCGTTGATCACAAGCCGGACGTTCCCTCTCCTTTTTAGAGCAGAGGAATCTGCATCTATTGATTTGTTAGACCACAGGAAAGTTTTCTGTCAGTCAATTTTAAATGGGCTCAGGCCCAGGGAAGTCGTCAGCATTTGTGGATCATGTTTATTAGGGGCGCAACGGATCAAAAAACTCACGGTTCGGATCAGATCACGGTTTTGAGTCACGGATCGGATCATTTTTCGGATCAGCAAAAAAAAATAAAAAAATAAAAAGAAGACAAGACAAACATAACTTTGTCCCTCCATTTATTTTGTAAAACACTTTGCCCATTAAATAAAAACAACATTCAACTTGAAATGTACTGCATGTGCGAAGCACCCTATCTGTGGGCCGTCCTGCCTCATTCACTGCATTTCATGGCATGGCAAGTGAAGGAGCAGAGGAACTTCTAAAATTTCACTCTATTCTTCTTTCAATCGCTGATTTTCATCAAGTTAAAAATTGTACTCGCAGCATTGGACTCTAAGTGACCCAGTAACAGCCTGTCTGCGTAACGTTGACATGGAGACAAGTCCCAGTAAACACGCGGTGACCCGACCAAAACACAGAGTGAAGGAATAACAGTTCGGGGACCACAAATAGGCGGCCGGATGCGGTCCGCGGGCCGCGTATTGACGGCCTCTGGTCTAGTGGGTGCGCAACGGAATTTCATAACGTGGCTCAAGCACATTCAGCATTCACTGTATTTCACAGAGAAACCAAAATGCTCCCATACATGTGACTTACAAGATGCAGGAGGGTTTTCAAGTTCCTCTGCTCCTTCACTTACCACGACTACCACTGCGCTTGACGAGTGAGAGTGGATTGAACATGCGGTCATCACGTGAACACGCGCAACTTTTTTCATCAACCGATCCGCGGACTACGTCCGTGCCGAACCGTGGAGAGGCATCCGAACGGATCACGGATCAACGGTGATCCGTTGCACCACTAATGTTTATAAATGGTTTCTTCTTTTGATGGTACAGTTTTAGAATCCTAGTACACATCCTCAAGTCACACATTTTAATACACCTACATTACTAGTGATGGCAAACAGGGCTATGAAGACCTGAGATAAAATACTGTCTTTTCTTTTTTTGATAAAAACTTTTAAAGGTGCAGAATGTCAACTAATGAACCAGAGTTTGTGGAGCATCTGAACTGTCAGCCTCTTCTGATTGAAACATCTACTTATCGACCTGTCACATTGGCAGCAGAACTATCACTAATGGACTTTCGTCTATATTTCATTTTTAAGATTTTTTTTTTACTGGAGCTCTACAGGCCCCAGTTTTGGAACTTTTACTTAATTACAACTTATTACTCCAACGGTTGTTTGCTGCTGTCACAGTTCAATGCCATCCAAATACTGTATACCCAAATATAATGTATGAGGGGGATTAAGACATTACAAAAAGTTAATGCTGCCCACAGCTTACATGGTGATATGTGGAGGTGAAAAAAGGAAGCTTTTCCACTTAAGTGACACATGATTTGAATATCACCCTAATACATCACACACCTCACTAAACACCAGGATACCAGTATTAATATTTTAACTGTAAGGTTTTCAGTGGCCAAAACATTGAAATCTCTTATTTTCAAAGATGCCGCATCAGTGATGCTCAGCTTTTACTACAGTGACCATTAGAATCAAGAATCAAGAAATCTTTATTGCAAAGTGAGCTGACATGGTGAATGGAACATTGGTACTTAACAACAAGACAATAAATATAGAAACCTAAAAACTAAATTTAAGAATTCTAAATAAAAATACTATCTGCACAAAGAAAGGTATAGAAGTACTTTTAAGATATAAATGAATGAATTAGCCTAAGCCAGAGTGCAAATTTTAGAGGATGAATATAATAATATTCAAGAGTCATTACTGCTCTCAACACTGCTTGAGTGTGGGCTTTTTGAACAGTGACTTTGTGCAACATAGTCCAGTGCATCACTAACAAACTGTTCAATAATAAGACTCCATGATTTGATTTGCATGTTTTGTGTATGACAGTGTTTTGTTATTCCTGTATTTATTACTTTTTATAACTTGATTGTTTTAGTCTCTTTTAAATGGCATCTAATGAGGACTGCACCTTTCAATTTACGTACTTGTTACAATGACAATAAAGGCATTCTATTCTATTCTATAATAAATAATAAAATAAATTAGGGATTCTAAATTTCAAATATTTTCCGTGACGATCTTTTGAAATTTTAAAGGTGACATATCATGCAAAATCGACTTTTTAATGGTTCTCTACCTGAAATATGTGTCCCTGGCATGTCTACAAACCCCCCGAGAATGAAAAAAATCCATTCTGCCCCTGTTTTGATTTCTACACCTTTCTGTAAATGTGTGTGAAAAGAGCCGTTTCAGACTTCCGTGTTTTTGTTACGTAACAACAATATCCGGTCTGTCACGGAGTCAGAGCTCGGAGCTTGTTCAGCCCATGGACTATATAAAATAATACTGAATCCCCCCTCCGTTTTTCATTACCTGCACAAATGTGTGCTAACAAGGAGCTTAGGAGGGAGGCATGCTAGTTGTAGGCTGTCTTATAAACACAAAGGTCGGTTTTACTCCCCACATCTGCAGATTTGAAGATCTAGTGGATGATTTTTATTTATCATGGATAAGTGCTAGCGCTAGTTAGCATAGCTACATAGCTACATGTCGTAGCTGTAGCTGTGTACCAAGACACACGTCAACATACTGACAAATAAAACAACAAGAAACACAGAATCTGTGACCAATCCTTCAGAAAAGGTCCCACTGCCTTTCTGGCAGAGGTCGGTTTTACTCCCCAGGCCTGCAGATTTGAAGATCTAGTGGATGATTTTTATTTGTCATAGATAAGTGCTAGCGCTAGTTAGCATAGCCACATAGCTACATGTTCGTAGCTGTGTACCAAGACACACGTCTACATAATGATAAATAAAACAACAAGAAACACTAAATCTATGACCAATCGTTCAGAAAGGTCCTGCTACAGGCGCCTCTCCGTCAGGATCAGATTCTGGATCAGATTCAGAGGGTTGAAGTAACGCGATCTCTGAGCAGCCGTGTATATTCAGCCAACATGTAAACATTAGATCAACGTGCTGGAGAGTCGAGGCACATCCACTTCCGGATGGGGTGTGGTCAGAGGGAAAACAGAGTGTTCTGAGGAGGACTGATGAAGAGGGGTTTTCAGGCATGCCAAAATCTGATTTCAAAGTGTTTTTTTGAGCATAAACTTTAAAGACATGTTTTGGGGACCTCTTAGACCAATATGTATTGATGAAAAAAGCGTGATATGTCACCTTAACAATCCATTATTGATTAATCATTAAGAAAAACGTAAACGTTTTCCATGTCAAAAACAAAGCCAAATGCGTTTTTTCCCATGAATCAAATTTTCCTTCACAACACAATGTATATAACTGACAGTATTGAATAGCTATGGGTTGTATTGAGGTGTTCAAAATGTTAAACACGCTGAATATCAGCATGTGGAGCAGGCTCATAATCTCCGCGGACATACAGTCATAAAAGTAAGCATATCAACGCGGTCAGGTATCAGCCGGGAGCGCAACTGGGGCATAATCAGTCCACAGGCAGAGAAAAAAAAGTGGAGACCTGTCACTCAGCCGCAGCCCCCAGCTGAGCGTCTCCGCTGTGCGCAACACCTTTAATCAGCTGATTCAGAGAACTTATAAGTTCTTAACAAATGTTGACATCCCTAGTGATCACACTACTCACAGTCCTGCTGACAGTTCCTCCACCTCGTACTCAAGCAGAAACTGGAAAGCCTGGGCGAGCAGGAAGTCCAGCAGCGCAGACAGACACCAAGTTCCCAAGAGGAAGGACTGGAGTGAGAAAGAAGAACAGATAAGAGATCATAAAATTAAGACACAGGCTGCTATTGCCATTATATATTTCATTACATTATACACAACATTCATTATATTTCATTTTTAAAAGGACCATGTACATCATTAATCACAGATATTGCTATGTGATGCAGTGTATTAGTGTTGGCTAAAAGCTAACAAATATTTTTTATGTGTGCCAAATGAGGAAGTTCTGTAACCTCTTCTCAAAAAGGAGAAGTGGCTTAACAGCTGAACCTCATATTGACTCACAAGTTTACCCATGTAATAAAAGATCTTACATTTTATCTGTTGTTCATGAGAGTAACTGGAAATGAAATAAACCATAAACAAACAAGAACATGACCAACCTAACTTCCCATTTATTACACTAGATAAGTTCAAGGTTTTGGGGGCATCACGTTCATTAAATGTGTGCTTTGTATATTCATCTATCTGTCCAATGTTAGTGGTTGTGTTGCTTACTGCAAACTTCCTGGTGCCAAACCTCCTCTCAAAGATTCTGAAGTTGTAGATGAGCAGACTAGTACAGAAGGCATCCTTCACATCTAGACAAACCAGCCGGCCCAACAGCAGCCTCCAGATCTACAAAAAGGAGAGCAAAGTTATACATTCACACATAAAACATTATGAATATGGAATAATGACTTTTCTATAACTTCAGTATTCATTATCTCTAGCCACAAAAAAACATCACTTTGTGCTGAATGAACCCTTTAACAGGAGCTTCGTGGTGTCCGGATCTTTATGTTTGTTCAATATGCTTGATTATTCTGGATCCAGCCTCCAATGGGGGCTGTGTGTGTCTACTTTTGATTTAATTTTGCCTGAAAATCTGGATAGAAATGCCCAAGACATCATCATGTCACCTGAGAATGGAACTTCAGTCCAGTGATAACTGGTAATTGAATATGCTAGTGGTCTCTGTTATCATGTGGGAACAAGCTTCTTTATACTCAAGTCATGCTCTGTCTTTCATGATGCATGACCTTTGACTTATAACCCTGTCTACGCTACGCTGCAACTGGTTTTCTTGTGAAGGTGTGAGCATACTCAGGTGTAGTGCTGGGGGATTATTCGATAACAATAATTATGGTGATATAATTTTTCTCGATATAAATATAAAAGATGTTCGATTATAATAAACATGTTATTACACCCCCCAGCCACTTAAAAGGAGGGGGCGCTAATAAGCCTTAAATGCTTGTTGCCAACCAACATTAGACAGAAGAAGTACAGTCATGGCCAAAAGTTTTGAGAATGACAAAAATATTACATTTTCACAAAGTCTGCTGCTTCAGGGTTTTTAGGTGTTTTTGTCAGATGTTTCTATGGTATAATGAAATACAATTAGAAGCATTTCATAAGTATCAAAAGCTTTTATTGAGAATTACACAGAATTCATGCAATAAGTCAATATTTGCAGTGTTGACCCTTCTTTTTCAAGACCTCTGCAATTCTCCCTGGCATGCTGTCAATCCACTTCTGGACCAAATCCTGACTAATGGCAGTCCATTCTTGCATAATCAATGCTTGGAGTTTGTCAGAATTTGTGGGTTTTTGATTGTCCACCCGCCTCTTGAGGATTGACCACAAGTTCTCAATGGGATTAAGATCTGGGGAGTTTCCTGGCCAAGGGCCCAAAATCTTAATGTTTTGCTTTATGGCAAGGTGCTCCATCATGCTGGAAAAGGCATTCTTCATCACCAAACTGCCCTTGGATGGTTGGGAGAAGTTGCTCTCGGAGGACGTTCTGGTGCCATTCTTTATTCATGGCTGTGTTTTTAGGCAAGATTGTGAGAGAGCCCACTCCCTTGACCGAAAAGCAACCCTACACATGAATGGTCTCAGGATGCTTCACTGTTGGCAAGAGACAGGACTGATGGTAGCGCTCACCTCGTCTTCTCCAAACAAGCCTTCCTCCAGATGCCCCAAACAATCGGAAAGGGGATTCATCAGAGAAAATTACTTTACCCCAGTCCTCAGCAGTCCAGTCCCTGTACCTTCTGCAGAATATCAGTCTGTCCCTGATGTTTTTACTGGAGAGAAGTGGCTTCTTTGCTGCCCTCCTTGACACCAGGCCTTCCTCCAAAAGTCTTCGCCTCACTGTGCGTGCAGATGCACTCACACCTGCCTGCTGCCATTCCTGAGCAAGCTCTGCACTGGTGGTGGCCCGATCCCGCAGATGTAACACCTTCAGGAGACGGTCCTGGCGCTTGCTGGACTTTCTTGGGCGCCCTGGAGCCTGTTTGGCAACAATTGAACCTCTCTCCTTGAAGTTCTTGATAATTCGATAGACGGTTGACTGAGGTGCAATCTTACTCGCTGCTATAAACTTGCCTGTTAGGCCCTTTTTGTGCAATGCAATGATGGCTGCACGTGTTTCCTTGCAGGTAACCATGGCTAACAGATGAGGAACAATGGTGTCATGCACCATCTTCCTTTTAAAGTGTCCAGTCACTCAATCATGACAGATTGATCGCCAGCCTTGTCCTCATCAACACCCACACCTGTGTTAATGTGTGTGACACCTGTGTGTCATTGAAATGATGTTAGCTGGTCCTTTTGTGGCAGGGCTGAAATGCAGTGGAAATGTGTTTTTGGTGATAAAGTTCATTTTCAAGGCAAAGAGGGACTTTGCAATTAATTGCAGTTGAGCTGATCACTCCTCATAACATTCTGGAGTATATGCAAATTGCCATTATAAAAACTGAAACAGCAGACTTTGTGAAAATTAATAGTTGTGTCATTCTCAAAACTTTTGGCCATGACTGTAGATGGCATTGAACAGCGAATCATGTCGCGGGATGAGAGGTAGGCTCGGCTTAAAGACGTTCAGAGCAGAATGTAAACACAGCTGAGACAGCTACGGAAGAAAACGCAAAACCTAGCAGCTCAATGCAGAGCCATTAGTCTGACACTGTGTCGATTCGGTGTTGATTATTAACTTAATACACTTCATTAAATTTACTTTCAGGATGTGGGTAAAGGAAGAGCACAGTGACGACTCTAACACGTTTAATGTCCACCACGACCAAACTGAACACTGAATAAACGTGATGCATTCACTGCACTGTGGGAAAACAACACTCTGCCCGTAGCTCATAATAATCTAAAAGGGGAGAGCACAACTCAAAACAATACTCTACTATACTTATACACAGTAAACAATTTTATATATAGTTGTTGTAAATTTAAATCAAATTATGGAATAACATCAATCTGAGAAAAATAAGAATCACAAAATAAAATTTCACAAAAAATCTAATTCTACACAAAAGACCTGCTTCCTGTTAGCACCGTCAGAAATGATGGATTCAAGAAGTTTATCAGAAAACTAAATCCAGATACAAACTAACAAACTGGTTTCTTCAACTTTCACTCAGGAGCAAAAATCTGCATTTGAATCTAAATAAAATAATGATATGATATTTATCGTGATAATTATCGATATCGACTGATATGAAATATTTCACCCTGATAACATTATTTTCAATATCGCCCAGCACTATTCAGGTGGTCACAAACAGCTGATGTAGTCAGTAACTTTTTCCATTCAGCCTCTTGTCGGGGTTTTTGCTATTTAGCTGAGGTCTTAAAAAATACATGACAACAATTTGTCCTGTTCTGATGAAATTGAAATTCCTTGTATAGTCCCTGAAATGGCTGATTCTTGATGGTCACAGCAGATTTTCTCTTAACCTGCTGACTGTAAATTTACTCTTCGATCTAAGGCTAGCATTGTATCTGACTTCATACAGAGTAGAACAACTGGGCTCCCAGGCAAATTATCTGGATTTGTGCTGGATTTAGTCTCACACTTCTCTGGCTATCTTTCAAAAAAAACTCAGAGACAGGAGACATACCTGGTGCTGCTTTACGGCAGCCTGTAGGTTGTATTCAAACAGTTCCTGGTACTGTGGCAGCAGGGTTAGCATCACAGTCAGTCCATTCAGAACCATCAGGAGGCCTTTAGACAGAGGAGCCTTGTCTGTGCCCGACACAAAAAAACATTATGGCCATGGTGTAACACTACAGCCTTCTTCTCTTAACAGCCTAACAAGAGTTGAGCAACAGATAACACATAGAGACTAATGCACACTTTTATTACCAGAAGGCTAGACTATGACTGCAATGCTCTCCTTTCTGGTCTTCAAAGAACACAAGAAACAAACTGAAACTAATACAAAATAAAGCAGCAGCTAGAGTTTTAATGAAGACCAGAGGAGAGCACACAATACGCCTATTTTCAAATCTTTACATTGGCTGCTTGTTGCTTTTCGTATTGATTTTTTAATTATTTTATTAGTTTTTAAGGCGCTGCATGGCCTCGCACCAGACTACATCTCAGCTTTTAGTGTATAAACCGGGAAGGCCTCTCAGATCCTCCGGCTGCTCTCTTTTAGCTGTTCCTCAGAGAAGAACAAAAACTTTCAGTGACGCTGCTTTCATCCACTACGCTCCTAAACTATGGAACAGCCTGTCGGGGGATCTGAGAGGAGCTGATGGAGATATTGAGACTTAAACTAAATTAAAAACGTATTGATTCAGTCTGGCTTTTACGTAGGGTTTAACAATTGTATTACTTACCTTTTACTGTAATATTGATTTAAATGTTGCTTTATTATTTAAGTAATTTCATCTGTTATCTTATTCTATTTTTATTGATTTATTTATCTATTTTATTTATCAGTTTTCTTTGTTTTTTTTTCATTTACATTTTTTTAATTTAATTTTTAATAAACATATAAACAAGTACAAGGTGTTTTCAAAGACTGAGTCTTGTTTTGGCGTGGACATACTCTGACATGTCATAGAAAAAAAGAGATTAGACAATCAAAACAAATATATCATTTTTGAAAAGAAATCCAAATAAAATAAATCCAGTCCATTAAATTAAATTGTAATGAGTTTAGTCTCTGGTTCCAGTGTTTTTATCAGTTTTTGAATATTTCCAAAAAAGTTCCCAGGGGCTCGTCCTGTCCTCCATGTTGCCCTTCAGTCTTCTACTCAGTTTTATTGAGATTTTTAGCCTTAGTTTTATTTTCAACTCTTATCCTTACCCTTTTTAAATCTATTTATTCTAACTATTTGTATTCTTAATTTTGATGCTTTAACTTATTTTAATTACACATAATTTATAGTTGGTGTGCATTAGTATTTTATCTTATTTTAATTTGTATTACTATTTTTATTATAATTATTAATATTTTCCCCTAATATGTCTTGCCATTGTTTTATTTCTGCTCCTCTCTTTCTTTCTTTCTTTCTTTCTTTCTTTCTTTCTTTCTTTCTTTCTTTCTTTCTTTCTTAGGATCCCCATTAGCATTAGCACAAGCATAAGCATCGGCTATTCTTCCTGGGGTCTAACACATATACAATCATGCACACTAAAACACAGTCAGCAAAACAAGACAAACAAACCACAAAACAAAAACAAAAACAGCTCCTCGTGATGAATTACTAACTAACATACAGAAGAGAAACAAATTGGTCATTCATTTGGCAGATGTCAACACAAAACCAGAGTAACAAGTAAATTAATGTTTTAACTTTCCCTGTTCTCGAGATAATATGATGTACATCCACACATATATATGAATGTACACATTCACTTTTAATAAACACTCTTGTTTTTCAATCGCTGTAAAGCACTTTGGGTTGCATTTGATTTGTATGAAAGGTGCTTTATAAATAAAGCTTGATTGCTTGCTTGATTGATTGATTGCTTGATTGAACTGTTATTGCACTGTTATCTATTTTCATTTTCATTGTCCATTTTTAAACCGTCACTGCACTACCTGCACTGTGTACATAGGATGTTTTTATAGAACTGTATTTTATTATATTTTATTGCATTTTATATTTAAATTTTAGATATTTAAAAGCTGGAAGAGAAAAACAGCATCTCGTTTTTCCTGTATGTCTCGTATATACAGTGAAAATTGACAATAAAAGCCTTTGAATCTTGATTGATTGATTGATATAAGTCCACGGAAGAACAGTTAAAGAGTAAATAATGGAGGAACAGACATATTTCACTACATTTCAAGTGACATATTGTCATAACATCCACGTATTCTTTACAGTACACAGCCCAAGTCAACCAGCTTAATAGAAAAACAACTTTTAAAGAGACTAAGAGCAGCCATATAAAACAGATAATGAAAGTAAATGAATGACAGTAACATGCTAATACCTGTGAGCTAAGCTAGCTGACGGGGCTAACAGCTATCGTTAAACGGTGTATAGAGCTACTTACACAGGCCCCGGGACCCGGTGGTGGTAAACATGGTCTCTATATAAGTTAAGAAATCCAGACGAAGCCCGTTAAGCGCAAGGCAACACGAAACCAATGCTAAAACACTGAAATAAAAGTGAAAACAGGATCCATGCTGTGACTGTAAAGAGAAAGACAGTGGGAAGGAAAACTCCTCCTACGGTGTCCCGATAAGCCCAAAAAGGGTCCTTTCGCTTTATGATGACATGAAAACGCAACCGGCCTGCAGAGGGCGCTGTTGCTCCGAGTTGAGGGCTGAGTTAGACTGTTACCTTACCTTCACGACGCACCTCTAAAAGTGGATAAAGACCATAATGACACGTTGCTTTGAGAATGCCACAAAAAGATACAAAATAATTGTTGTTTTGTTAATCATTTTAGTTTATTTTAATTTGAAAACGTACTTGTTACTTAAAATGGATAGAAAGTACCAAAGTAAAAAATACAAATTGATTTTGGATTTTCAAGTTTCAAGAAAGCTTTATTGCAAAGTGAGCTCGCACACACAAGGAATTTGACCTAGTGGATGGAACACTGGTACTTAATAACAAGACACTAAGGACACAACAAGACAGTAAGGACAATACATATATAAAGCTAAACACAAATTCAAAAGTTCTAAATAAAAAAAAATACTATCTGTACAAAGAAAGGTGTAGAAGTACTTTTAAAGGCATGGAATAAGTTTAATTAGCCTAAGCCAGGGTGCACATGTAGTAGATGAATATACTAATAAGATATGTTATGGGATTTTGAGTGAGAAAATGCTACAACTACCTCTGCAGCTGTGAAAAATTAATGCAAAAATCTTCTTCTTCTTCTTCTTCTTCTTCTTCTTCTTCTTCTTCTTCTTCTTCTTCTTCATTTTATAATCATGCAATTTATTTATTTATTATTATTACTACTATCATTTAAGTATTGCATACATATTCTTGTAGTGTGTTTCTGCATTGGGTATCAAATCCTATTCTCAAGGATGAGTTAAAAATGAGCTGTTTACTTACAGAATATAGTCTTATATATATGTAAGAAAACTCATCCAATGCTGACATGCTGCCATGTCTTTGTTTTGTCTTGTTTTGTTTCCTTGTTGTTGTTTCTTTGTGTGAAAACTACTTAATAAAAAGTATTAAAAAATTAATTAAAAAAACAAGTATTGCATGCATGTATTAATATGACAATTCAAACAAACACGAAGCAAGCAAAGAAAATTAAATAACTTCATATTAATAAAAACATGCCAAAATTATTTCAAAAGCATAAAATACATAGATCTAGAAAACCCTGTAGAGAAAATAAAACTTAATTTTACTAAAATAAAACAATACATTTGAGGAATAAATTACTGTAAAATTATTTTCAGAGTTATCAATGTTATTGAATACCACGCCGCAATGCATCCACACTGAAGTGAGAGAAGGTTTATAAGGACATCAGCTGCCTAATGACCACTGGTAAGTCCACACCCCTGAGTTTTCAACCACTGATCAATCTGCTGCAGCACCCCTGCAGATGGGATTTAGTGTCTGTCTCTAAGGCATTTCAGCAGGTGAAGGGCAGTCTCCTTACCCATGATGCCCCCCTGCTGTTCTCCCATGCAGCTCAGAGAGGGTATTTCAAGGCCCTGGAGTACTTGTCTGATATTGTTTGATCTGTAGCCTTATCATTTATGACCATGTACACTGTATGTTATATGCTTTTATGGGTTACATATACACTAAAACAGCAGTTAGGGAGTGTTTTTCGTCTTGAAGCCATGTGGTCAGCTCTCTGTCACAGTGGTAACAGCGTTAATTATCCGTGAGGCCCAGAGGAGGATGTGGCTGCACAAAGTCCACATTAATGACTTTTTCTTATGGTCCTCTGGCCTTATGCAGGCAGTGTCATATCTTGTCAAGGTCCAGACTTCCTATGCAGAGGCCCTGCTTTGTCTTACACTACAGGCTGCCACTTTTATTCACATCAAACCATGTGTATAAAGCCTGCCGTCATGCCCGGCTGTGATTGTTCCTGAGGCAATTGATCCAATGCTTATGTTACGTCCAAGTACATTTGAAAAGATATGGCGAACAGCTGTCTAATAGTGTTGCATTTCCCCCTCATCCATAGAAGCAGTGGTGTGTTAGTTCCCATTGGTTAGTTCCCACCCATTAGGTCTATTTGGCTGCCTGTGGTCAGATGTGACTGCAAAGCAGAGCTCAGGAACAGCTTGCTAATTGTGTTTCAGACCTTCTCTGTCACTGATGTAGGAGTGAGGTCTAAAAAGGTTGCTTTGCCCCTGTTCTCAATCAAAGATAATCAGATTAAACAGCGCAGAGATGTGTGTCTGTGCATGTGTGTATGTGTGTTTGTGTGTGCTTACCAATAAAGAGACTCCAGATTTGGAGACAGCCTTGACTCCTGCTGTTTGCTTTGTTCATTAAGAGGAGATGAGCAGATGGTTTGCTGGTCTGTTGTGCACTACACACATGCAGACACACACACGCGCACATGCAAATACACATACACACGTGCATGCTCAGTCCTGTCACCTTAGCTTTATCCTCCATTTATCTTTTCCATTACACATCTCTCGGCAGGACAATGCCACTCAGTGAATTGTGAGGGATGTGTGTGTGTGAGTGTGTGTGTGTGTGTTTGAAACAGAAGAGCGGCGCTGAATGAAGTCACAAACCTTTTTAGTCAAGACAGCCTCTGAGGTGGTCATCTGAAAAGCTGATGACTCATTCACACATTCATTTGCGTGAATCATTGCTATTCAGTTGTCAGCCACTCTGTATTCAGGAAGGATTGTGGGTAAGAGAGGTATTGTTTTTTGTCCTGCATCACAGCTTATCTGCTTGTGTCCAGGAAATGGCACACTGCATATTTAGACAAGGATGTAAAATTAGGTCCACTGTGGAGATGTTTTGGAACAATGTGAATTATATATTACACGAGACTTTGAAAACTTAATACTGCTTGCGAGACTTCTGTTATGTCTTTAAAACAATAAGCTGCACGTATGACGCTCTCCCCCTTACATAAGTTGTTGCATATTCATCCCTCAGCCTTCTAAAGCAGCTCAGTAAAGCTGTCTTGCTTGAAGAAGTCTCCATCTACACACTCTGTTGCATTTGATTTCCTAATATCAGTTTATGATGCATTCAAATGCCTCTCATATGTATGTGGAAAAAATACAAGGTGGGCTACATTTGATTTATATTAGGAGACATTGGCAGGGGTACCAATCCAATTGATAATAATAAAAAAAAATGATTAGTTTAAGTAGACATGGTTCAAATTTTGGCAGGATATAATAGCCACAAATTCCCTCTCTGTTATAAAAAATCTGTGCCTCACTCTTGCCCTTTTGATCACACATTTACCCAAAAATGAGTATTACTTGTTCAACATTTGACTTCCAAAATCTCTCACCCTTCTTAGTAAAACTGATAAAAAAAATAATGAATGCAGTCACAAGAAAGAGAGACAGAGCGAGTGCATCGTCATCATGTTTCACTAAAGGACATCTCACTTGTGACCCTGCTCCCCACCTCCCTGTGTGCCTGCCAATACTTACGTGTACGTTTTTGGAAATGGAGCAGCAATCAATGTCACATCACTCCTCACACATTTTCCACATGCTGTAAGTAAAGACATCCTCCTCCTCAAGAGTAATGTCAAGAGTTAACCCAGAAACAACTTGACTATCATATCAATATCAGAGAAAATACATAAAAGTATCTATTTGATTTAGAGAACAATTAGATAAACAATGCTTTCAAGGGCTTGTAATCAAATAAAGAAAGACGCTGAGACAGTTTGATAAAAAGGATTTGTATTGTTTGTATTGTCAAACTGCACTACTGCATAACATACACAATACAAGTCACTTACTGACTGTACAACATGCCATTATTTCTTCATAATAATAAAAACAGAAGTGATGACTATATTTATGTACACAACTCTGTTAAAAGTTGTCTTTTTTTACTTGTGTCCAGATAAACAGCACTGACAAAAAACAACTATGGTCATCGTCATCTAGGGTCTAAAAAAAACCTTGATTGAAAGAAACACATCGTCAAACAACGTCATCAGAATGAAGAACTGCTCCTGGGAATTTGGTGACAGATGCAATAAATTAAACAAGGAGAACGGTGGAAGTGTTCAAATGTCACCCCTGGAAAAAGTTAGGGAAAGTCCTCTTGAGATGCCACAGTAAAAAAAGGTGGAATCTTCATCACTTTTCCTTCCACGTATCCGTCCATCCTTCCAGTTCGTCTTCAGTACATCCCTGTGGTCTGCAGGAAAACTCTGCCCTCTGAAATCCACACAGAAATTCAGATTCATTCAACACAATGAAACTATTTTCTTACAGAACAAGAAAAAACACCCTTTCACTATTAATACATACATATATATAAAAACATGATTCCATGCAACCTCGGACAAACATCACAATGAAAAGATCTTATTAAGTAAGGCTCAGTTGAAAGTGTTTCTCGGCCCCTGATCCCTGTTTTTGGCGATAAAACTTCCTGGCACAAAGGAACCACATCCTGCCCTGCTGTCTGACAGACAATTCCCCTTTAAATGATTTATTACTGGGTGTTAATTATGCAAATGATGTCCAAACAAACTCGTCACGAGGACAATTAAGACAGCCGTTAATTAGTGGCCAGTTCTCTTCTTGCTTCACTGACATTCAATTAAAAACTGCCTTTGAACAAGCACGCTGTCTGCTACCGCTGTCCTGGCATGAGGTGGGCTGGAAACCGTGCACTCTTTTGATGAGGCCGGGCTAAAGATCACGGCCATTTCTTTTTCTGTCTGTTTAAGACGTTACATGTGGGATTTTCTCATTAATCTGAAGACAATAATGCTGGCAAAATAAATATATTAAAAGGCCTGTCTCCATTAGAAGGGTAGCCTCGGTGAACTTCCTCACGCTTCATTTAATATTGCTCAGTTTTCTCAGGAGCGGACTCCCTGTGAAATCGGTGAAAAGCCTTCCAGTAGGCTGCTCAAGTTAAGCATCAAAAGGTGAAAAAAAATGAATCTGTTCTCCTAGTTCAGTTGAAAGGAAGTAAATACATCTTTTTCAGGAGGTATATCACTGAATTATTTTGCAATTCTTGTACTACAGTTGCCTTTTTTAGCTGTAATTACAGTCATTTTGTCTACACTAATAAGAACAAAGATCCTAAAGATGATGCAGAGCCCTAAAATATGATGCTAGCCATACTTTTAATCTAATACCTCACAGTTTTTAAGAGCTGGACCCTAAGTCAAGAGATCACAGAGTCACACAAAATCCTTTAGAGCAGGGGTTCCCAAACTTTTCAGCTCACGACCCCCAAAATATAGGTGCAGAAGACTCGCAACCCCCACTGTCCCTCAAAGTGATTTAATGTGGCTTCATTTAGCTGGTCTGCAGAATATTAGCCTACCTATATGAGCATGTGTCTGTGTTTCCCATACCTTTATGAATTAACATACTGCTACTGATGCTTTTGATACTTAACTGGTCACTAACCCTAAACTTAGGCGTCATCTGGCAGAAAGAAAGGCAGAAAACTCATTACATTTTATATTTCCAAGGTTTTATTTCAAGTTTAGCTACTATTTTTGTCTATATTTTTTAATATAATGGGTAAAATTTACCATTTTTAGATAACTTTTGTCATTCAACTTTTTTTTATTGTATTATTTCTGTATTTCTTAGTTCACCACAAGTTAACAAATTGTGCATGAGTAATACAAAACCAACAAAGAGAACAAAAAAAATACAAAAAATAAGAATAAAAATAAAATAATAATAATAATAAATAGTACAAACAAAAAGGAAGATACACATAAGAAAATATGGTAAATAAACAAAAATAAATACATATTTTTTGATAACTTAAAAAAAAACCCATTCTGGCAGACATCTCCGGACCCCCCATTTGTGTCTTGCGACCCACACTTTGGGAACCCCTGCTTTAGAGAACAGACACTTGATAAAACATCCTGATTTTCACTTTTTATTTAGTACTAAGTTTGTTAACAAACTAAAAAACAACAGGAAGTTTTAAACTCTACAATAGGATATTCAATGGTTGATTTTTCTGCACTTACAGCAGCTTTCCTGTCTAATAACTGACAGCTTCAAGAATTTAACTGAAGCTGTTTTCAGACAGTGTGTTCGTTTTCTGTACCTTGTACTGTCGCCTTGGAGTCCAGCCTGCTGTCTTCCTGGTTGCTCCCATCCCCGTCCTGGGTCACGGATTCTGTGTGAGGAGGGACTGCTGATGATTGATGGCCTGGAATTTTAGTCATTAATTAATAAGGGCACTTAATAATTGAGAGGCAAATGAACAGTTGAGGCTATGCTGCAGCAAAGTCTGGGTGACATTTATTATGAAAATGTGAATGAAGCTGTATTGTGAGTCAAAACAAGATTAACTAAATTAAAATGATGGCTGGTGGCTGGTGTGTGTATGTGTGTGTGTGTGTGTGTGTGTGTGTGTGTGTGTGTGTGTGTGTGTGTGTGTGTGTGTGTGTGTGTGTGTGTGTGTGTTTGTGTGTGTGTGTGTGTGTGTACCTGTGTGTGTACCTGTGTGTGTGTTGGCAGTGTGAAGCAGGCTATGCTCGGCCTGATCGCGCAGTTTGACCTCCTCCTCCAGAGCCTCCTGTAGCCTCCTCTTGTTCCTCTTCTCCTTCTTCAAGCGCTTCTGGATCAGAACTGAGGAGAGAAGAAGAACGAGGGGAAGAAAAAGGTCTGTCAGAAAAGATACATGTGCATGAAATTCAGATTATTCAGATGCCTCTGTTTCTGTTGATGTGGGACTTAAGTTTATTATACGTCTGTGTGGACCCCCTGCTTCCTAACCTTCCTGGATCTTAATACCAGGAGATTTGATTTTCAGGGATTGTGGGCTTGGAGTGTATTTTGTGCTCTCTTTTTACTTATCCTTTAAGTAAACTTGACTCTGCATGAAATTCAAGGACGTTGACCTGTTTATGAAAAGCATCGCTGCTACTGAGACGATCCAAAGCTCATTTTCCTGCAACGATACCATGTGCATGGCTGTTGTTGGTCCAACTTTCACTGTCCCTTTTCCGCAACAATATGATGTCTCCATGTCTTGATTTTATTCTGTTTTTGGGTGTTCTGTCCTCTTAGAAGTGAGTTAAATCAACCTCATTCAGCAGAGCTATCAGAGTTAAGACATTAAAATCAATCCAGTGCCAGTTTTAATAAATACATGAGCAGAAATAAGAAACCACTTCCAGGTAAAACTATCTAAAATTAACTCTGACAGCTGGGGGTTGATTCTGCTGTTTTCATCTCCATGTGACCACCTACCTCTGTTTTTCTGCTCCATGCTGAGCTGCCTCTCCAGCGTCTCTCTGAGCTCCCTCTCGCGGACCAGCTCCATCTTCAGCTCCGTCCTCTCCAGCTGGTCCTGCTTCTCCTGCGCCCGGGCGTTCTCTATGGCAACCCTCAGCAGACCCTGCTTGGAGACACACAGGCGCACATCAACAGGTTACACACTGAACGTAAAGCGCGGGAGACATCTGCCTTCTTCAGCCACCAGAGAGAACCCTCACTTTAGCTGATCTCCTAATCTTCTGTAAATATTTGCATTTTTATGGCACTTTAACAAAGGGAGTGTGTTTTTAAACTTCAAAGTTGGTGATAATTCCAAATGAGCCACAGTAAATATGAGAGATGAACACCTCACTGTAAGAGATCAAAAAGATTTAAGCTCCTCCTCTGGCATTATTTTAGTCTGATACTTCACTCTGTTGTATAATACCTGGATTTAGTCAGACAGGAAAGGAAGAAATGATTTAAAAAAAGAGATTTTTAACCCACTAATCTTTAGCTACATGTTAAAAATGTAACTGCCATCCTCAAGGGTCACATGAGGTTAAAACATGTCTTTTATTCCTATTGAAAACTAGCCAAAGAGTGCTTTTATTGTGACTCTACTCCAACAAAGACATGTAAAATCTGAGAAGCAGGTCAGTACACGCCCTTCACAATTATTCTACATCCTAAATGTCTGCCTGCTCTGCTATTTACCATTTCAGGAAATCCCAAAGAGTGGCTCATCTCCCTTCCTATTCATCTCAGAGTATAATAATAATAATAAAGCCCCGGCAGAGCCTCACCTGGATGTTCGTGAGCAGGGTCTCTATGGAGGACAAGCCTTCCGGGAAGATAAAGGGAGCGTGGTGGAGACCTGCTGGGAGCTTCTGTCCCGCGGGGTGAGACACCCTCTCACAGCCCTCCCTGCCTGACGGGGGTTTCTGGTAGACTTGTCTATCACAGCTCTCCCTGCTTGTGTGAGTGGCCATGGAGCTTGTGTCTGGAGGGCGAGAGACAGTTTGAAGTCTAGTCAGTAAGGTCAATATTCTTCTGGGTAGAAGAGGCTCGGATTCCTTTGAGCCACACACCTCCATCATAACACAAAAACACACGAATGAGCCTGATGTCTGGGTGTATATAATATCACCCTGAACATGTACAAAGCTGTTTCTTTACAAGACACATTCCCAAATTCTGCTGGTGCAAATACCAAATAGAGCAAACAGCCCCTAACAAACACACTGTTTACCTCTGTTTGAGTAGCGGCTGCTTAAAACTACAATACCCAGCTGTTCCCTTTTGAAAGAACAAAAAACGTAGAGTATAAATTCTATCTGCGACCTGTTTTTAATGTCTTGAACAGGAACGGATGGGCTAAGGAAGAGGAAGTCACAGTGAAGCACAGAGATATGGACTAATGTGTTGTTTGTTTTGCTCTTGTATTGAGATTTTTTGACAATAATTAAAATATATAATACCAGGATGATCTTTTAGGTAGTAATACACAGCAGGAGGCTTTGACACCTTCAAAACAAACACTTCAAAAGGTAAATGTTGAAGTCTTGTGATATTTTCATATCACTTCTTGACTTTGGAGTAGCTTTTCACCTCATAGATGTCAAACGGCTACTGATTTTTACAAAGCAGCTCAAAATTCATCTTCAATTTATGGTTTATACAATTTTGCAGCTTTGTTTTTACCCAATGTTTTCTCTTTATAGCACATTTTATTCATATTATTGATGATTTTGCAAAAAAAACAACTGAAAATTAGTGCACTCACTTCTTCAAAAAACAGGCAATAGGTGCATTTCGACCAAGAGTTCCGGGGTCTTTTAGCCCCCAGAACTACTTTCCCTTGAACTAAAAGATTCCTGTGCCCCCCTTGCTGTCTGCGTTTCGACCGCGGGCTGAAGTCCTGAGTAGATTGTGCAAATCAGGACAGTGACGTATGGAGAAAAACATAATAATTAAATTATATTTTGAAATCTTAATAAATAACTAAACTAGGATGCATTCCCAGGAACTCCCTCTGTGTTTCAACAACTGTGTTAACTCCACAAACACTGTTACGTTCAACCGAAAGTCCCAGGACCTTTGAAAAGTACTACCCCAAAAGCATGGGCTTTTCAGGGGGGGAGTTTATCTACTAAATTTAGACCCTGGTTCCTCCAGTCGAAACGCACATAGTTCAGGGGTAAAGTCCCTAGTCCCGGGGTAAAGTTCCTGTGGTGGAAAAACGCCTAATGCTGTTCATTTGACTCATACTAATCTGCAGTTTCCACCAGCAGATCAATCATGCAAGTTGTATCCTATTAGTTTAAGTCTTTCCATGCATTCATCTGTTGTTAGTCTAACAATATTTAGATCAATATTCCCAAAAAAATATATGACCAATGTTGAATGCAGATTTCTGTATTCATATCTCACTAATGTATTTCCATCATTTCTTGTGAACACATCAAGCCTGATAGTAAAAAGGTGTTTGCACTAATTACCTTGTGTGTGTACACATACGCCAAAGTCCTGGTTTGAGCTTTGAAAATGTGGTTAGCCTTTATTAGATGGCACTCTGCCTATTGATAATGCATCACAGCTTGACATCTCCCGTAAAAACAGCTAAGAAGCTGCATTATGGATGACCATCTGTTTGTAAACCTGAGAACTGCGTGTTCCCGATTCGTGACAGTGGGGGAGAAGAAGATTAGCCGTTTTCTGCATTTTTTTTTTCCTTTTACCCACATCAGGCACTTGCTCGCTCTACTGTCATCCGAGCCACTGAGGACGGAGACATCCTGGGAGTTCGCCGGTTATTGGAGCAGAGACGAGTGTGAACGTGCGATGTGATATCTGGCACTTTTCTCCGTCTGTGACAAATGACAGTGTTTTCTCCACTTAGCTGACCACAGCATCTTCTGCTCCAAATCCACCCACCCTCCCCTTCTCCTCCTCGGCCTCACGTCTTGGCAACTGTCACATTCAAGGTGTTTCACAGATGAGAAGCAGTACCCCCCCCCCCCCCCCCCCCCCCCCCCCTCTCCTCCTCTCTTTTCTCCCTCTTTCTTGCTAAAAGCATTGCTCTGTAGAGAAAGGTAATTAGCAGGTGCTGGCGAGCTCAGCGGAGGGCATCCAACTACACTCCCGTGGCTCACATACAGACACACACACTCACACACACACGCACTCGTAGCCGCTGAAGTGCGCAGTCAGCAGCGTGGGCTCCCCAGGCTCCTTGGATGTGACTGATCCTTTATTGAGTTACTGTTTTACGCCTACTTTACCTCACACTCACACACACGTTTGGCATAAATACACACACACATGCGCACGGCTGCCAGCTCGTTTGATCATTTACCCATCTCCCTAACCAAGGTCACTGTCTGTTTTTCTCTTTTCTCCCAACTTCATCTCTCTTATTCCTCTCCCACCCGTCCCCAGGGCTAATGAACTTCACCACGTGAAGACTGCCAGTCAGCGGAAGAGAACGGGCGGGAGGAGGGGAGAGAAAAGAGAGACAGAGAGAGAATAAAATTCTGCTGATGTTTGGTTAATGGGAGTGAGGTGTCAGGGATGGCCTCTGATCTTTGCTGCATGGATACGTTGTTCAAAGACCACTGAAACAGCACACACAGCCAAAAACTGCATTGCACACGCACACACACACACACACACACACACACTCAGAGATTATCATGCGATGGATTGACAGAGTGACAGCACTGGAGTGCTCTTTGAAACTCTCTTCAATCCTGGATAAACCTCTCCTGTGATGCTGTAGGTCAAATACAAAAGCTGGCAATCCAGCAATCGCACATGTGTTTCATTTGCATGCAGCAAAATCAATTGAGAATCAATTACATAAATGCAATGTGTGATGCATGGCATTCACGTTGCTGGTGCCATCAGTGCTTTGTCAATATGTTTACAGATACCTGACAGCATCTGAAGCCTTACCTGAGAGGCCTTTGTGATTTTCAGATTCGATTACTGAATAATGTGATTCAGTATTAGAATACATTTACGTGTGCACACACAAACTCCCTCTCTCTCTCTCTCGCTGTAGATTTCTGCTGACTGTTTGTCCTTGAGCAGTCCTCATTAAGCTAATGCAAACCTCCCTGACAGAGAGAACCAAACAACTGACGTTGCAGCGCCGTGGCAACGCGGGCCCTAACAACAGGGAGGCAGTCGTTATGCAGATGAGGTCCAGCTGAGAGCGCAGGAGGCCGCCTGGCTCGTTAGGCCGCGGCCCGGCAAATGGCTCGCTAATGTAACACTGCTTCCTGGTCTAATGGAGCCCTGTTTTGTAGAATTATTTGTCTTTGCACGCGGTGGGGAGTGGGGGGGGGCACTGACAGCGAGGAGGAGGAGAGAAGGGGTGAGCCTGTGAATCCTTATCGACCTGTTACTGAGAAATTTCTTTCTTGTCAAAGCATTAGGAAGCCGTCTTCTTTAGAAACAGTGTTAAATAAACTGACACACAGCTGCCACAAGTGAATGATGACTGGATGGATTGACTGGAACCTGTTTGTACTTTATTGATGGACTTTCTTCAAAAGGAATTGATTTGTCTGAGAAATAATCATTACTCATTAATAATCATTAAATCATTGATTAGTGTGACAAGAAATCTTAGAAAACTGCACGTACTTGACCTTTACAAGGAAGCTCACATTGTCTTTGAACCAGTGTCATGTAAGACTAATATAATATCATACTTTAGACATCTAAATGTGTCTTTTAATTTGTGCTGGAAGTAAATTCATCTCAAGCTTTGCAGACATTATAATGTATCTCACCTCTGTCACTGTGGCTCCTCTTGTTTTCCTTGCTGTAATCCAGCGAGGTCACTTCTGTCTCTCTGGCTGCCTGCACCATACCAGGAGAGTGCCCCAGCAGACTGTGACCTGATGACACGCCATCGTCCAGTGGGTCTGCAACAAAAATATAGAAAAAATCTCATTCTCAAAAATCCTTGCATGAGTAATTCATATGTATGTTGTTTGTTTTTTGAATACATACGTGTGCTTTCTGCAGTGCGTTCTGTGTGAGATGGTGAACTTGAAACGCTGCTGCTGTGATTGGATGACATCTGAGCATCCTCCAATGAGGGAGAAGGGGAGGGGCTGCCACGCACTCGCTCCTGACAAACGACGAAACAAAACTTTGATTTGGATGTAAAACTTTGTTTCGAAGATGGAAAGTAGTAGCAACAAAACCCACAAAAAACTGTAACACGTGAAATATGTAACATTAATTTGATATTTTAAAGCGAACTACCTAACCTACATAATAACTGTCATATTTTGATTCCAAATAAAATGACGTTGAACTCTGGATTTATTAATATTTACTGAATGTCAAACCACGAACATAGAAGTCAGACAAGGTTTTTTGGTGTTCAATTTGGTCTTAGGTTCTTAATCAACATTAATAGTTCACAGGTCAAAGTATTTCTTTTTACTGTCTTTCAATCTACTGTTGCAATTTTTAACTTGATTAAAATAAAGTTAGTGATAAAACACATCATATGTCAGATAAAGCTAGTACCACATAAAGTGAATTCTATTAAAGAGGACAGCTGAAAAGAAATGCTATTCTATTTTTTTGCTTCTCCCTCACTCAATCTCTTTTTTTCCTCTTTTTCTTTTCAATTGAGTTATTATTATTCCTTTTTTTTCATCCCCTTTGGTCTTAGAGTTATTTTACTTATTGGTCACTCTTATTATAATATATTGCCACATTAATACTCTTATTGATTGCTCATATTATTATTATTATTATTATTTTTATTATTATTTTCTTTTTTTTGTTCTCCATTTTGTTTTTTTGTTCCTTTTCTCCCCTCTCTTCTCTTCTGTTTTCTCTCTCTCTTCACAAGTGTATAAATGTGTCCTTCCATGTTTTGTAATGTTTGTACTTGTTAGTATGTCTGTATTGACTACATGTTTATACACTAATTGGTGAATAAAAAAAATAAATAAAAAAAATGCTATTCTCCTACGCTAGGCTAACATTAACTAGGTTTTAGCTAAAATAGTTCAGTTCTTTTCTTCTTGATAATGACTGAACATACCTGTTAGTAGTTCAACTTGTTGGGTGATAAACTAAATTTGTATTAATTACAATCAAAAGTTTATTTTGATCTAAAGAGAGAGCTGGGAGTAAGATAAGCTAGGTGCAGCTGTAGCTAAGGCTAGTCTTTGTCCTTTGAGCCTGTAAATAGGGGTTATGCTACCATTTTCACTAGAAAGACAAAATTTTCTCAAAGCTGCAAGTTCAAAAGTTGTGACACCTATGTTGTCAGAGATGGCTTCTACATTTACACCTTAATAAATTGGTGGCTAGGCCTGACCCCGGACAAGAAAAGAGCATTGTTGGCTGGACTTTCGGCTGGAAAAAAAACTAGTTGCCACACGTTGGGAACCTCCACACTCACTCTCTTTCTGAGCATGGGTTCTGACATATTTGGACATTGTTTATTTGGAGTTGTCGATATCCAGAGTCCACGGAGCAAAAGACTCTGCTATACAGGCTTGGTATTAACTTGAAACGAGCCTCTGTGGGTCTCAGGTGTAACATGTAACTGAGGTTTGTAGTTCTGAATCCGGGGAATGGGTGGGTTTTATTTTTATGTATTATATTAATTTATTATCATTATTGTTATCATTATTATTTTATCTTAAATGTGTATTCATGGTATTTGTATATAAACCTTTGTATAGGTATGTGAACATGTATTTTTTTAAATGTCCATATGTCTATCCATACCTTATTTTTAGGGTTATTTTCATTTTATTATATGGAAAGGAAAAAAAAATTAAAAATTTGATCACAAAAAAAAAAAAAACTGGTGGCAATGTTGCCTCACAACAATATTAGCTCACAGTACAACAGCTTACCAGATAGCTTATAGTACAGCAGCTAACAGTTCCATATCTTTAAGGTTAGATTTAGTCATATAGCTGTAGATTTAAAAAATGTTCACGTAAAAGAACAATGTCATAAAACAGACAGACCTCTAGTTTTGTCTTTTCAATCATCAACTACGCGCAAAAGAAAAATGACATCCTTGGACAGGCTGATATTTACCACACATTATGGCATTCTTTGGTGTTTACTGGAAAATTTAAGCTCATTTCAAAAAGCCTCGTAAACTACCTTTGGGACAAAGCCCAGAGTTTTTAAAACAATGGTCTGCATCGTTAAGATTATGACCGGAGACGGTACTTCCTGTGACTGATGAGGACATGCTGTGATGTAACTCTGTGTGAGGGCTGACACGATAAGAAAATTCTGGAAATACATCATCATCCAAAAACTCCTTTAGTTGGACTAAAGAAGGAAATCATTGGACGAAGGACTGTTTGAGGAAGAATGACCAACTTTATTCAAAAGTTTCTGTCTGTATAAAAACGATCGTAAAATATATAAATAGATATTGGATTGGCCGTGAGCCAAGGAAAAACTGATTACATTCTGGTGGTGATCCAGAGCTGCCATTTCCTCCAGTAGTCCAATGAGAAGAAGGATATAAAGTTGATCCTACATTCTTAACTTAATTCAATCATCAAAATCTTAACTCTTACGTAGGTAAAAGTATAAGGAAAATTAAGGACCTTGGGAAGTTTAATTTAATTCTGTCTGGGTTTTTTTCAGAAATATCCAAATGTAGGATGTCTAAGACTATTCTTTATTTTCTTGTATGTCAATCTAAAAGTCAGATTTCATGTTGTGAATTCTTGCGTGTCTCCTCTACATGGAATATTACTAGCTGCTGGTTGGATGCACAGGGCTGATGGGCCTTTGAGTTCACCTTAATGACGGAGGTGGGAGCCCTGGCGGGGGGCTTGGCGTGGAGCTGCGCCATGTTGGCCATGCTGGCCAGCGTGCTCAGTCGGTTCATCTGGCCCATCGCCATGGAAACGGAGGCCGGCGCCAGGCTGGCAGGAATCAGGGGATGTGACATCATCATGAAGGGCAACTGATCCAAAACTAGTGGTTAGAAAATAAATGAAAGTAGAATTAGTAAAAGAGAAGTAATGAAGAATCACAGGAACAGTTGTACAGTTGAGTGAGAGTCTGCTGATGCTGCTCTTATGTTGCAAAGGTCAGAGCAGCAGTTCTGTTCAAAGGCTGTTAAAATGTTACTGTACACTCTCTACAGGCTTGTTCATGAGTGCAGGCGTACAACTTGTGTAAACAGATACATATTTGTGTGTATTAATACATTATTTGTTGTGTCTGTTGTTAGTTTGAGGTTGTGCTTTAATTTTATCTCATCACGTTTCAGTTTTATATGGCTCTCTTTAAAAAAAACATGTTTTCATACCCTAAAACTCAATAAAAATCAAAGGCCACATGATTGTATCTTTTCTTTTTCCTCTAATTTTTGCTTCCATTTCATCAAGCCATTACAACTTCAAGTCTCTCCTCTGCTCAATCCTGTGATTTGATCCAAAAGCGTACAGTGTCTCTGGTTATCTGATGATGTGATTGAAACTGGACACCATGATCATTCCCCTGTGATGTCAGATTTACCTGGATGACTGTTCTGCCTCTTAACTGCAACTCCAAAAAAACGATGCGAGAGTGTGCATATCAGGGGTTTAGAACTGTCGAGTGTGGAAAAAGATAAGCGCAAGGGGAGAGCAGAAGAGGACATGAGCGGGAAACACTTGTCCTGCTCATTACAACACAAAGATGTGAAGACAGTGATGGCCTGAATGTGTTGTTTGGACTCTTCAAATGGTTTCCATGTCACCTGTAAAAGCACAAATTCAGCCTCTGTGGAATTAAGACAAACCAGCTAACTTTTCTTTCTTGACAATAATCCAACACGTTTTCAGCGGTTCAAACCAAAGTCTTATTATCCCGGCCAATCTGTTGTTCACACTCCTCTCTTTAAGACAAGCATCCACTATCTTTTAAGAAAATCCTTCCTCCCAACAGCACCCTAGTGGGTTGTTGCAGTCCCTCTATTCATGAAACAAACAATCCTGTTTTGGGGGGGGGGGGGGGTTGAGGGTGGGGGGAGAAAATGACATAAATATTTATCATTTAATAAAAGGAAAAACAAAAACAAAAGAAACACAGGGAGGAAGTGGAACAAAAGAAGCTGATGGCAGTCCTGGTGCTGGGCCAGCAATGCACGCTGGGTAATTATAAACACAAAGGGAAAAATCTTGGACTGTATTCCACACAATTGTCACAAATAATAGAACGAGTGGACGGAAACAAAAAAAGGCTATCTGAAGAGGGGAGATGAAATAGAACAAATAATGGAAGAAAAGGAGAGAAAGAAAGAAAGGGAGAGAGGAAGAAAGAGAATGAAAAGGCAAAGTTAGAAATAAAGAGTAAGGCGTTGACTTTATGAGTCGAGCCTCGCCGGACATATGTGCAGTGCTTTGTGCATTTGGCAGATTAGTCTCTCACTTGCCCAGAGCAGAAACCAATCCAAACAAAAGATCAGTCTGAATGGAGCTAAATAACCAGATGCTACGGCAATCAACTAGCAGCCAACTCCAAATATCAAGCCTGGGTTAGGAACCAGCCAGCGCTCTACTTTTGTCAACCCCCCTCCCTCCCCAACCTGCTCCAACCCCAACCCCCACCTTTAAATTTCATTTTTACTCCCATTCCCTCCGTCTTCTTAACTCTGTTTTTCCCCTCGCTCTGCCCTCCCATCACTCTCTCTTATGTTTCATTAAAAAACATCAAAAGTCAAAGTGCCTCTCTTATGTTTATCCAAACAAACCATTACTGTAAACAAACAGTTACTGTAAATTTCCCAGAAGATCTTGTTAAATGCAGAAATGGCTGCTCCCCGCTCTTCCCCGGCCCATAAGGTGTCACACTCAGCATTTGTGAGTGTGTGCGTGTGTGTAATCTGAGATTGCCTTTGTAGTGGTTAAAGCTCTGGTAGGGGCCTATCCTTCCCATAAGGCCGTGGGTGGCGGTATGGAAAAAGCACATTGTGTGAATGTATTCGCTTTGCTGGTTTGTGTGTGCGTGTTTGTTTGTGTGTGTGTGTGTGTGTGTGTGTGTGTGTGTGTGTGTGTGTGTGTGTGTGTGTGTGTGTGTGTGTGTGTGTAACTGTGTGTGTTTCCACTTGACTCTATCATTAACAGTGATTAAGCTTTACAGGTTTATAATGGCTCGTGGTTACCATGCCACCTAACTGCACGCAGATGCTGGCAGTCGTAACCGAGTGTATACAATGGTAAACAATGCTAAAGAGTGGGGTTGTTTACAGGCATGGATGAGAGAAAAATTCACTACAAGCACAAACACACCAAAACAAAGCCAAAAACATGAGACACAGAGCTTAAACATAAGTTGATTTTAATTTTGTCTCCTTTGTTAATTCCTAAAAAACAAATGGATAATTTCTTCTTTTCCATCTCTGTCCCTAAACCCTTGCAGCATGTGCAACATAAGTGTGTCTGTGTGTGTGTGTGTGTGTGTGTGTGTGTGTGTGTGTGTGTGTGTGTGTGTGTGTGTGTGTGTGTGTGTGTGTCCCAGGTTGATAGCGTATTCCACACAGACGCTCCATAAGCCCTGTCATCTGTCTAAACACACTGATGTCGCTTTAACCTGTCGATAACAGTGGGGGCGGTGAGTCCGATTTGGTTTGCGTCTGTGTGTGTGTGTGTGTGTGTGTTACAGCCAGTGTGCGTGAACGTGCGTGTGTCTGTTCCGCCATCGATTGTCCGGCATTTGTCGTTTGCATTCAGGATAGTGAATTAGAGAGAAGACTATTGATTTGGCTTCAGCCTCTCATCTTATTCATCTCTCTATCATCCCTGCATGCTCGCTCACGTATGCCGGTGCTCTACTTTTGCTGGCCGCTCTCCCTCGCTGCAAAGCCAGGGATCGTTCGCAGTAAAGGGGGCAATTTTTTAATAACATATGACCAAAAGTTATAGCAGGAAGCTAAAAGGGACTCAATTCAAAATGATGTGATTTTGTGCCTTTCAGAGACAAAGTGACTTATCTGTAAATGAGAGCTCTGAAAAGCAAACGACTTCCTTCCAGTAAATCCTCTTCAAATGTTACTCAGTATGACACAATATGCCATGTTGAGCGTGAGTAATGGAGCTTATTTGGGTCTCTGCTTTCTTGATGTGATGACTAATGTGTGCTAATGATGCAGGCATAACTTTGAGGCTACAGAGCGGATGACCAAGAGGGGTTTTTTTTCAGGACACAACACAAATCCTATTGAATCCTACAATTCTGCAAACAAATAGAAATGGAGTAAAAATTCACACTTATCGGCCTTCAACACGTTCCAAAAAACATGAGTGTTGTTCAAAAATATTTAAAAAGCTAAACTGATCCTTAAAGCTCCTGTGAGGAGTTTTCATTTGGTTATGGAACAGACTGAAATTATTATTGCTGCCTCTTTATGACCTCCAAAATTAGACTTAAATATCAGTAAAAGATGGACTATTTCTGTGCAGTTATTTGTGTTGTCTTTGACCGCTGGCTGGGGGTAGGTGTCCGACAAAGTTACAGACATCATGCACCACAAAGATGCTTCTTTTTTTTAGACATTTTTCACTGCAAAGATTCTCGATGAGTGATACAGTTAACTGTTGAAAGAAAGCAGGATGAGTTTGTTTTGGAAGAATGATACTTTACTCCGTATTGGATAAAATCAGAAAAGAAAAAAACGAGATACCACTTTGTCCACAGGGGGCGCCAAATCAACAAACAACAAAAGTCCCTTGCAGGAGCTTTAAGTTTTGTCTGATCTGACCCAGATGTGCCTTTGTAATTTAATTTGAAGAATTAACTCATTATACTCATAGTTACTTTAAACTGTATGTTGACCTCAACCGGCAACCTCCGGTCTCAAACTATGAAGCCCATGTGGAAGTGTTATAAACTGCAATACATCGAGAATCCACTTGAGGCTGGCTGCAGAAACACCGGAAACCACATCACCAATTCAAGAAAGACAATCTTTGCAGCAGTAATAAACATGTTTACAGCCTGGTTCAAAAAACGGCTTGGGTCTACGGAGCTAATCTCTCTATCAACACACACTGTACGGGGGGTGAATTTTTTTCTAATGCGACGCTTCAGAAGATATTAAGATTCCGACTTTTTGCCCAAATAAGGACATGACTGACTTGACTCCCGGACAGGAACACATAGCTGTTGGCTAGGAGGCTCAAACTTCGCCCCTTTAAGTCACACTATGCCTGGTTGAGTTCCGCATTTCTGATATGGCTGCTTCCGTCGATTGGCTTCAAAACAGCGCTCAGGAACAGACGGGTGACGTCACGATACTACAACCATTATTTATACAGTCTATGGTTGACCTACATGCAGTAGAGGTGATGTCACATCCTGTTTCTTTCACATCAGCTTGTTTTTTTATTTTTTATTTGTTGGATACGAAAGCTGGAGAGAGACAAGAAATGTGGGGAGTGAAAAGTGGGGGAAGACAAGACATGCAGTAAATGGTAGAGGCCGGAAGTCCAACTTGGGACCACTGCGACAAAGACTATAGCCTCTGTATATGGGGGCATGCTTAACCGACTAGGCAAACGGCGCCTCCCCATCAGCTTGGTTTAGCAGCGGCTCAGAAACACAGCCGCTATATCCATTTTGCCTCAGCATCCCAGATATGTGAAGATAGCAAATACTGGGAGGTGTTTATGACTGTGATTAAACATATGTGTGCAGAATTTGAACTCACCTAGTCCGGGGTGGTGGTCCCCGTTCTCCCCATTTGATCGGCCATGTTGGTGGTTACTGTGGTAACTGGCCATCGCCTCCAGCTTGATCTTCTTGGCCAGGGCAGACAGATCTAAGAGAGAAGGATACAAAAAGAAAGAAAAAGAAAAAAGAAGGAAAGAGAGAAAGAGAAGGGATCAATAAAGAGGCAGATCAATGGCCCCGGTGGAGGATTAGAGCAGTGGGTAGGCTGGAGGTTGTCATGGAAAGACAGAGGCCGGCCATTCATTCTGACTGCACCGCTGCACCGGCCGTTTAGTCTGCCAGGGAATCAGCAGTGATAGGAACAAGCCAAGACATTCATCTCTCCCACACAGGGACATCACAACCCACAGCACAGCACACAGGACGACACTCAAAGGCGGCTGCAGCTCCACCTTTTAGCCAGTAAACACTTCTTTATCTGCAGGAATTAGACGCATTAGATCAAAAGTGGAGATACTTTTTAATAGAGGTTGTGCACTTTTGGATAATATGAAATAGAGAGTGACAAAATGTGGCAGGAGAGCTGAGCTGCATTTTAATTTCTCCTGAACCTCAGAAGGTAGTTTGACCCTCGGAGTAACCTTTAAAACTCCATCTTATGCCACAGAAAATTAAATATCTCTCGCTCTAATACGGACAAACACAGTGAATTATTAAAGTTGGACGATCCGCGCAACTGTGCAAACACTGACAAGGAAATGCAAACACACCATAAGTCTTAATTTCCTGATCTTGGATACATCTAAACATTCAGAGGAGACTGAACTCCTGAGCATTTTATTGTTCTCATACGATGCTCGTCTAAGCTCAAGAGTCTGCGTGTGCAAGACAACCACAACAAATTGCTCCTTTTCTTCTCATCTTCTTTCCTCTCCTCTCTCCACCCTTCCCCTCTCCTTACTTTACCTTTTCAAAATGTCAGCATCACAGCGGGACATAAGCCACCGTGTTGCGCGCGTGTGTGTGTGAGTGCAAGAGGGCGAGGGAAGGAGACTAAGGAGGATCACATCAAAGATTCTCCCTGCCTTTTACGCCTCAAATGTCCTCCCTCTCTCCGTCTCTCTCTTGCCTCTCATGTGGCCGGTTCTAATCAGTGGCGCTGACATTGCCGCCGTGCCCTCTCCTTTGGTGGAAAAAGACTCTTTTCCCACTGAGAAAGATGCTCTTGAACACTCAAACGCATACACAAAACACACACACACACACACACACACACACCCACACACACACACACATACACACTCAAGCACCTTTGAACAGTGAGAGGAAGCGGAGCTAACAGAAAATGGCTTCTTTTGAGGCGGGGAATGAAAAGATCAGGTTGCAGTGAAGAGCACAAAGCCAAGGGCAACTTTGAGAGCGGTGAGGTGCCAACAATTACTTTTCTTCCTTTCTCCTGGCTACACACACACACACACTTACACAAACACACACACACACACACACAACTGTTTGTGACAAGAACAAGCAGTGCTTTGGCATTTATGTAGCAGGCAGTTGACTATGACTGTTATTTCAAAGTCAAAATACAAAACAATAGATTAAGATATTACAAATATCAGATTTCCTGTTATTTCTGCCTCTACATTATGAACAATCTAATTACCCTGAAACTTAATTTCATAGTTGAAGACACGTTAAATGGGTTGTAAGTGTTATATACACAAGAACATCAAAAACGTCTTGATACCTTCTTCTGGTGCGAGATTTTTTAAAAAGTACTTACAGAATTAGGATGCCAAAAATTATGATTGCGACTCAATGTAGGAGACAACTTTGTGCATGATTAATCCAAGAAAAAAAACTGTGTAAGTTATGAGTTGTTTGTGGCGTGTCAGCAGTGCGTATGCTAATTTTATTAATCAACACCCAAAGCCCCGCCTCCTCATGCTATTGATGATGGATAAAACGCCTCATGATAGGGTCTGCAGGGGGAACACAAAGCCGCCCCTTGTTGTATCTACTCTGCATGAGCAACCTGTCCTTTCTTTAAACTGATGGAGTAACTCCGCTGGTTGCCAGATCATTGCTTTTACTTTCCAACAGCTGAATAAAGAACAAAATAAAGACTGAACCAACAGGATCTCTGAGGGCTGAAGCAATGCAACACTAATTCACTCTTTATAACACCTCCTGGAGCCAAAATGGGGATTTGGACTGTGACTACTGTACAGTACTGAAGGATTACAAACCTTGACCTTAAAAGAAGCTAGTGAAAAATGGAGGATTTAGAGAGTCAGGGGGGCTTTCTTGATGGGTCTTTGATACAGAGTACAGTGGCAGGTGAACTGAACTGAAATCTTTTCTTCTTTAAGTGAGCTATTATTAGTATTTAACTACACTAATTCAACAGTAGTTTACTTAACTGTTCTTTTACTGATCACTTAAAGGAATTGAGTTCAGCATTACAATTAGTGATAACAGTGTTAACAGTGTTTAATGCAGCAGAATTCATATCACTGATGTGTAATGAGCTCAACACAACTTATGACAGTTAATGAAAAAGCTCTGTGTAATAAATGACTCTTTTCCCCACACGTTATTATTATGATAATTTAGAGTGGATCATCTGTATTTAACTGACTTTTTTTCATGTTTGCTGGCCAATTTTATAACATTTCCAGTGATTATTTTTTTCTTTGTTTGAAGTTCTATCAAAGATAAATAAAATATGGAACATTTTAATTATACATCTTTCTTTTATTTGATTATTCTCCTCCTTTAATTATCACCTAATGGTCCTAAAGATGCCATCTGGTTGGACAAACAGGCTCTACTTCCCTTCGTAATCATCGTCTTATTAATAATAGACCTTGATTGTAAAATGTGCTGAGTCTTTGATTGGCCTCATTTGAACTGGAGCAACTTCTTGCACTGTTGTAAGGGTCGGGTACGGTTTTGCTGTAACCTCAGTTGAGCAGGTTAACTTGTGATGGGGCACAACACTGTCGTCTGTATTACTTGTACAGACATCTTGCCCTTGAATATGTATGCACAATGTGTTTTTTTTAGCAGGACTACTGTTTCTGGTCAGTGTTGAGCAAAAAATTATGGAAAAATTTAAGTAAAAAAATGCTGTTACCAGAATATAGAGGTCAGGAACAATGGGCCTATTACCTCGCTTGTCAAACAAGGTCCATTGGAGAAAAAAAGAATAAAACATGGATTAAACTGAATTAAATTAAAACCCCAAATCAATTTTAAGTGAAAAAGAAAATCTAATAAGAATTACATTTTTTCCAAACTTTTTTAAAAGGATGATTATGGTAAGTAAAAACTTAAAAGGTAAACTGACTTCACTTATAAGGCATGTTTCGAGCATTTCTGCACTACGTGTCAAATTTGTTCTGTGACGTTCAAAAACTTCTTCCTGATTTGGTGGCAGTTAAATATGTCGGTGCACCTGTGTGATATTACTTCCCTATCCCGCTCGGGGTCATGGATACATAGTTTGTGCTGCATGTGCATGGTGAGGCTTGGGTGGTCACCTGCAGGAGGCATGATCCCAGCATGCACCAGACCGCTGTGGGACAACATGTGGTGAGTCCCGCCCTCTGTCACGGTCTGCAGCCTCTTGGGCGGTCGTCCGGGCCTCGAACTGCGGGGCAGAAAGCACAAGTTAACATTAGCCATTAGGCAGCTTAATACCTCACTCAACTCTGTAGCCGTTTATCCCGCTGAGCCTGAGATGGGTGGCCTGATTTGAGGAACTGTGTCCTTCAGTCTGTAAACCTGTGATCTTGCTGAAGCGTCAACAAGCAGAAACACTGAAACCTGAGCGCTTCCAGGAAGGCTGCCGTGCTGCAAATCTGACCTCCCCGTGGATACGAGCAAGCAAAAAACGAGTTTCCCTATGGCATCAATAAAGCACCTCATTACTGTTCAGCTTACTCATTCATTTGTCTGCTTATTAAATGTGTTTGCTCGCCTCCTTCCCTTCCTTACGCTCCCATCTTATCCTTATTTGGTCATCCATTCCACTTCTTTCCCGCCATGTCACAGATTCCCTCAGTAAAAGCTGTGACTATGAGCAGATTCACATGGTTTGATTGAGCCGGGCATGCTCAATCAATCCTGGAGGAAGTATGTGAAAAGCTGTCAGACATCACTTTGGCTCTGACTAAACGGTGTGAATGTCCTGACAGGGGAAATGACACGGGCCACATCAGGCTTAATGACAACCAGCGCGGCTCATCTCCTTTTCAAACCAGGCTGACGTTGGTTAGCATGAGTCTGTAGGGTAGTGTGCACATGAGTTAGTGCAGACGTATGCGTCTGAGTGTGATATAAAGGAGAAGATTCAGTGATGAAAGGAAAATGAGTGGAAAGCAATGGACAGAGAGATGGATGGAAAAGGTGAGGAGATGTTGAGAAAGAGTAAAAAAAACAAAAAAGAGGGGGAGAGATAGACTAGCAGCAGCTTCCTAGCGTGGGGTGTCTTTGAGCAGATTTTAATTAGAATCTAATCCAGCCGTCATTAAGGCCCCATAAACGAAGCTGTCAGTCAGGAGATTAATGGCGCCTCATTTGCATATTGCATATAATTCATCAATTACCCAGCAGAAAGGACCAATCCCCTGTTGACACACCCACTGGCTGAGAAAGGGGGGGAAGATGGAGGGAGACAAAAAGACAGAGAGAAAGATTGTGCAGTCACTAACTGTGGGAGAAAAACAGGTAGCTAGTGTGTGTGTGGGGGTGCCAGTGTGAGTGTGGAATGTGTGTGTGTGTATGAAGTGTTCAAAGGTTAATTTGATGAGCCGATGAGCTCCACAGTTCCTGCCCTCGGTTTTAATGAGTTGTTATTATTGTCTCTTATTATGGGCCCAGACCGACTGGGATGTGACAGCTGACATCAGATATCACACACACTCACACGCACACACACACACACACTCACAGACCCATAGATAGTGTCTGAGAGAGAACCACACTCAGGTAGACGTACTGATATTCACACACACAGCATGACACTCAGATCGACAGACGGTAAGGAATGTGCAAGAGGGATGAAGTTGTGAATACTTGGGTGTAAGTGTGTGGGTGTGTGTGTGCGTGGGAGTGTGTGTTGTTCCTTCTACAAGGGTGGAGGGGGGGGGGGGTGCAGTCACATCACACACAATATTTTGTGTAGTGCATATAGAGCGGCATACTGTGCTTAACAAAAGCAGGAAATGTATTTTTAGAGCTCAGGTTTGAAGGTAAAGCAACACGCGGACAATGTTGAAACACCTCAGATCAGCACACAAACATACACAAACGGAAATGCACACAAACACACACACACACACACACACATACATACATGCACGAATGCAGAAGCGAACACAGGGGGGGGGGGGGGGGGGATCAAAAAAATTAAAGACCAAAGACTGTGGTTGGTTTTTACTGCAGCCACTTCCCTTTCCCTTACTACTGTTTATTTGAACTCACTAATTAATGGCCTGTGAGTGTGTGCGTGTGTGTGTGTGTGAGTGTGCGTGTGTGTTTTGGAGGGAGGGTGTGTTTGTATATGTTGCATTTTAAGAGGCATAAAGAAGTGGAACCTAATTTTGTGTTTAGTCTGCAAGTGCGTTGATACATCAAAGTGACCCGTGGAGGGAGGTCTATGTGTGTGTGTGCGTGTGTGTGTGTGTTGCGCATGCGAGTGTGTGTTTTGTGTGCAAGTGTGTGTGTGAGGTTGGAGAGCACCGGTTCCCTGAGGTAGGATTAATGAAAAAGCCTTTCATGGAAAAGTCATCAAGCTGAGGGGATGGAATGAGAGAGAGGAGGGGGAAGAGAGAAAACAGCGCATTGTGAGTGTGAGTGTGTGTGTGTGTGTGTGTGTGTGTGTGTGTGTGTGTGTGTGTGTGTGTGTGTGTGAGTGAGTGTGTGTGGACAAGGTGTGTGTGTGTAGAGGAGGGGGTGTATGGCTTATGACCTCTTTGTCTCAAACTTTAATTAAAATCTCACCCAGACGTCCTCCCTCATGCCAACACTGGCCACACACACACACACACACACATACACACACACACACACACACACACACACACACACACACATACACCCACAAACACACTTTTTTAAAGGGTACTCCGTACATTGAGTCCTGCCCTCCAAGCTTTGGCGTGTGTGTTACCTGAAACATGAAACGCCAAACATGGCAGCTGGAGCTTAGCGCAGGTGGAACAGAAACAAAACATAACAAAGATGACAGATCTCGCTCTCTCACACACACACACACACTCACACACACGCAAACACACACATAAAGGGGAAAGAGAAAAGTAATGAAAGAGGAGGAAGTGTTACAGTCAAAACAGTGGAACAGCTACTGGCTTGGAGGGACTGAGGTGCTGATAGGTAGCAGCTGTGTGTGTATGTGTGTGTGTTTATGAGAGTGTGTGTCAGAGAGGGTGGTAAAAAACTAGCTCAAACAAGATTTTGTTTGGAATATATTAGCAGCGGTTTACAGCTCCCATGCTCCCATCCTTTCAATCTGTGTTTATCACGCGGGGTTGTATTCGCCGTCACGGTCCGGTTTGATAAATCATACTGCTGTTGCCGAACGCAGGAAGACTTATGCTGCTGGTTAGAGGAGGAAGGGAAAGATTGATGTTGTGATCTTCCTCTCTGAAAAAGCTTTATGCGCCATTGTTATTAGAGAGGCCTGTGTGATGATGTCATGAAAGAAGCAGGCAGGATAACACACACATCTTCACGTTCGATCACACACACACACATAACACAGGGCGTTTGATCAAGGCAAGAATCTGATCTCCTAAACTGATACCACTGTGCATTCCTCTTCCACATTCCAGGGTCAAGAGGATGTCAAGAAGACTGTGTGTGTGTGTGTCTGTGCATGTGTGTGTGTATGCGCCAAAGTGTGTACTCCCTTACAACCTGTCATAGTAGAAGACATGGAGGCCCCCTCTATCTCATCATGCTCTTCTTCTCTATAAAACATCAAAAGAGTGCAGAGGTTAAAGTTGAGCTAATCACCCCTCCCCCCCCAAAAAACACACACACACACACACACGCAAACACACACACACAGATGCACACACAGATGCACACACACAGCCCTCCTCCCTCTTCTCTTCATCCTAGCACTGCTGACTTTGACAGTGAGTTATGGCATGACAGTGGGGCTCTGCTTTGAGGAGTCCACCTTCCCACACACAAACACACGCACGCACACACACATGCACACACACCATCTTCACACTGCCAAGTTGCGCAGCAGAGGTGCACCACAGAGAAACACAAAGAGCGGGCTTTTGTTGTACTCCACAGGCCGCATTGTCTCATTTATCATTCATCCTTTAATTTAACTTCCTTCATATTTGACTTGACTTTTGTACAGACCTGCAAAGAATAACGGCTCAACACAGGTCTGAGGCAACACAACACCAAAATCCTGATTTGTTTCTTTACAATTAGATTACAGAAAACAAATATCTTTACTTTTACCTCTGTAAGCATCAAGCCAAGACAAGTTGAGCAAGACAAAACTGTGCGTCCATTGAGTTTAATACAGAGACAGATGTGTTTTCTGCATCACACCTCAACACACCCTCAAAAACTGTGTCCCTGTAATGCTGGTTAATAAACACGCCACAATATGAAAACTTTTCACTGGGACAATTTCTTCAAAGGTAGGTCTAATATAGAAATTGGGTCCTTGAAACACTTGTATCGGATGTAATTTGTTTTGTTCTTCAGGGTGTCATGAACACTGTTTCTGGAAAGACTCTTAATTTGCCCATTTTGGGAAACTTAAAAACAGATAACTTGAAAAGAGTGCGAACGTATATTGACAAATAGGGCAGTTAAATACATCATGGTGGTGTTATCTTTTTCACTTATCTGTGTTTGGATTCATGTGGAACATGTGCAATGGGGTTATGTACATTTTTGGTATGGGTCTCTCTTATAAGATGTGTATTCTTGTTCTTTTGTTATTATTCATTTAATAATAATACAGTGGAAACAGATTAGATGTGCAGCAAATGAGTCCAAGACGAGTCTCTCTATGGGGATAATTAAGTATATGGTATGGTATTGTATCGTATAGTATCGTATCGTGTCGATTGTATCATCTCGTATTGTATCATATCTTGGGGTAGTGTATCGTAATATATCATATTGTATCATATATTATGACCATAGACTGTATAAATTATGGATATATCTGTGACGTCACCCATCTGTTCCTGAGCGCTGTTTTGAAGCCAATCGACAGCGGTAGCCATATTGGAAATGCAGAACTCAACCAGGCAGAGTGTGACGTAAAAGGGCGGAGTTAGAGGCTCCTAGCCAACAGCTCTGTGTTCCCGACCGGGAGTCACGTCAGTCATGTCCTTATTTGGGCAAAAACTTGTAATCTTAATATCTTCTGAACCGTCACGTTAGAAAAAAATTCACCCCGGTACAGTGTGTGCCGAGAGGGAGATTGGCTACGTAGCGCCAAGCCGTTTTTTGAACCAGGCTTTAAACATGTTTATTAATGCTGCAAAGATCGCCTTTTTTGAATTGGGGTCTATGTGGATTCCGGTGTTTCTGCAGCCAGCCTCAAGCGGATTCTCAATGTATTGCAGTTTATAACACTTCCGCATGGGCTTCATAGTTTGAGACCGGAGGTTGCTGCTTGATTATGACGCTGTATTGTATCAGTTTGACTTTGATACGTCAAAAGTTCTGTAGAGTCCCATCACAATTTTTCTCAAGCAAAAGTCAGATTTTTCTTTATCCATAAACAAAACAAAACCCCAAAGCCCAAAACTAGTAATACAAATAATCTAGAAATTGTAGTAAAGTTTCCATAGCTCAAGTTTTATTGAATTTGTCATTATTGCAGTACTTGTGGCAATTTTGATTTTGTAATTTAGCAGACACTTGCATATAAGACAAATATCTCTTGCTCCTTTCAGGCCTTTGTGAATCAAACATGCGCTAATTCAGAAACCATGTGTTTTGTTATCCACTCATGCTTTGTTAAAAAGTAACAAGAGATGTCTCTTGCAATATTACACTACTTTTAAGTGACGTGAGGGATGGCATTTGTGTACTCCATGCAGTGTAAGTCTTCCATGTATCAATGCACATTCACACACAAGCACACACACCCACACAGTTTGACCTAAGCGAGTTGTTTGATGTGTGTCCCTAGCTGAGAATGAAACTGTTTCTTTGTGAGGGGAGAAAGAAAGGGACGGAGGATCAGGTTGCCTCCTACACGCCATGTTCTCTCTGTGGAACTAATGTCATTTAGCAGCAAAGCCAGCAAACACACAGGCGTGACCATGGGTGCTAGTGTGTGTACGTGTGTATGTGTGTGCGTGTGTGAGGAGGTGACAGGGGGAGTGTGTGCTTGTGTGCCACCTATGCATGAATTATAACTAGGATGAAGTCGGCCTCTTTTCATGGTTTGATGAGTCAGTGGTCAGGGTGTGTGTTTGTGTGTGTATGTGTGTGTGTGTGTGTTCCCAGCAGGAGTTCAAGAGTGAGACAAAGAAGAGAAGGAAAGACAATGATAAACAGAGGACGTTTCCCTTTACTCTTCAAAGGGAACAAATGAATGAACTCACAGTCATAAGAGTCCATGTAAAGCATTCTGTTAGTCATGTTAGTCCATCAGACAGGCCTGTTATTTCTCCTGCAGCCTGTCTGACTGTGCTGGACTGGAAAATAATAAGTGATGGCTGTCTTAATCAGTAACAAAACCCCTCACTGAGGCCTGACGCTGTCACAGAGATGTAACATCATATTCTTGGAGGTGTTCTCTGGAACTCTGAGTCTGCCCGGCCAGCCTTCCTGCCTGCCTTAACGAGGACCATGTTGAGCCCTGACTCTTTACCTGCTACTGTTTGTTTCCCCATCCACACAAGGGATTACTTAGGAACTTCTAATGCAGATGAGAGGGGGGTGGGAGGGGATACTTATGGCAACCACAGCACATTTCAAGCCTTCAGACAAAGAATCACGGAAGTCGTTTGAAGATTTCAGATGAGTGATGTTTTCAGATCTCATTAACTAAAGGCTGTTTGAGTGTTATGTCGATAATTAGAGACGGTAGAGGCTGTGTATTTGTAGAACAACATTCCCATTAACACCTGACACAGAAGAAATCCCAAAGCTGCCAGAAGATGCATCTGGATTTTGTCTTTGCTGGAGGGCCTTGAATGCTTAAGCGCAGGTGTTAATCCACGCGCATGGAGCTGGAGGCTCACAATAGTTGTTTCTTTTCACTGTGTGTTTAGTTTTGCTCAACAAGTCACAGCTTGACTCAAATGCTAACACCTGGATTTAAAATCATAAGTAGTTGAGGAATAAAAATAGAGCCAGGAAGCATATAAAAGTAGATTTTGCTTTGCAATCTGTGCACATCTTGGAGAATCATCTATCTGTATTTAATGACAGGTGTAAATTGGATCATTCATGCTCCAAGGAGCAGGGATTAACCATCAAACAAAGAAAAAAGTCCCCTAACTAAGGCTAATCCAAACTCCTCTGGATTCAAACCCATGCTGTTGAGAGCATGTGGTATGCACACCAGCAGACTGAGGCTCCAGGAAACCACAAATCCCCGCCAATTTAGCCCCTTTATCCAAACATCTCTGCGGTGCACTGGATTGATGACCCATGTAGTTGGTCACCATCAGAGTTCTGCAAAACAGCTAATTTACATAATCGCATCATAAATACCGAGAATTCATTTAATCATCTCTTCTGTTCTGATGCTCAGGGCTAAAGAGTGTTGATATGATAAGACAGCAAGTTATTAAGGAAGGAGAGAGAGAGAGCTAAGGGATCAGTGAGTGAGTGAGTGAGCTTGTCCTGATTTAAGCTGCCGCTTGGGGCCAAATGAAAATTAATTAATTTCTGTGAAGAATCAATTTCTCAGAATGACAGTGTCAGATTCAATGTGTGCATGTGCGTGTGTCAGAGTGAAACTGAGTGTCGGAGAGAGAGAGAGGGGGGGAGATTATAGCGTATGATAACATGACAAACTTTTAAGAGAGTTTTGTCTTTATTGAGATTACTCAAATTCATTATCTCCATCATCACCATCACAGCGTTTATCATCCATTAAAATGCTAATTAGTGAAAGACATGCCTAGCAGTCCTAATGTGGTAAATAAAAGAGAGGTTAACTGGACGCTCAATTAGTCATCATCACATGTAAACAGACTCAAGTATGAGCAAAATCTTATTTTCAGTACATTTATGGAGTTTCCTTCAGCTCAGATGTAAAATAATAATAATAATAATAATTCTGGAGGCATTTCTACCTTTTTAATTTCAAAGGCTTTCAAGCACTTGCAAGTGCCCTGTCCTGAAATGATGTGATACCTTGTTTTTTAAGAAAGAGCATTATACATATGTCACTTTAAAACCCATCCCAAACAATGGCTTTAGGCAACATATAGGTATGATTTTTCTAATTGAAATGTTTCACAATGTATTTCAATTGAGTATATTTTATTTGTCTTTTCATTATCCACTTGCCTATAGATGTAAATTATAATTTTTGCTAACTCTGAGATGTTACACTTGTATTTTTATAGGTTATGATGTGAAGTAACTCACTCTCAAATTGGCAAACAACTAGAATATGATAGAATAAAATATCCATTTTTAATATGATTCTTGTGCCAGTTCTCTCCAGAGTGGTATTTACATTGAGTCTGGATGGGCAGAGGAACCCTTACCTGTTTTGGATAACCCCACCTGCTGCACCCGCCCCCCACAAACTTGGCAGGGTAACCCCGTATCTACCGCGACACTGCTGGGTCACACACTTTCTATCCCCGTTACTCATCATCCGTACCCCCGCTCACCTTGCGTTGGTACAGTCGCTGTAGAGCGTCTCAAAGTCCTGCCTGGAGATGAGTTTGCACCGGTTCACCCCAGGTTGGATGGCCCCGAGCCCCCGCAGCACTCGGACCTGCTCCACGTTGCACACCACCGGAGAAATGTCCAGCCGCTTCAGCTTGGTGTAGACGGTGTGGAGTCCGCCGACCAGGTGCTTGAGGAACACATCAAAAGCCTGTGGCAGGCAGATGAGCTCCGTGTCTCTCACCGTAAACGAGGCCAGTTTGGCACCTTTCACCTCCACCAGTTTACACTCGTTGTTCTGTGGCGTGCTCTCTACGGGCGACGGCGTGGCGTACACGGGCTTAGCGCTGCTGGACAGCGGAGCTCCTCCGGGCTTTATTAACTGGGTCCCGTTTGAGAGTAGGAGGTCCGCCCGGAACTGCTGCAGCAGCGCTGGGTGAGTCGCCGGCGGAGGAGCCGGGGATGAAGCAGCGGAGGTGGCTGCAGGTGGCGGAGAGTTGGTGGCCGGAGAGACGGAACTCGGAGCCGGGAGGTGACCGAGTGGAGCGGCTGAGAGCAGAACAGGAGCAGCCGGAGATGCCATGGTAGTCATGTCCCGGAATTAAATTGGACAAAGTTAACTTCTCAGTAAACTATTAAAGAAAGTAACTTCACTGAACAAATGTAGTTGGTATTGCGAGAGTGAACTGCGCATTTGAGTTTGCCGAGGAGGAGATGGGGGGATAAAAGAGGAGAGGACAGAAAACAGGGTCTGTGTGTAGAAAAACAGATCACATAGTTGAGTCAGAATGAGAGGAGGCTTGTCTCCGAGCTGGAGATGCTACTGTCACATTATCATAAAGAGGAGGAGCCTGGGCTTCTTAGAGAGTGAGAGACACGTTCACACAGACAGGGAGAGAGAGCAGGGGGAGAGAGCAAAGATTAGCCTACATAAACTTTGGATAAGCCTATTTATGAACGCCTAACCAAAAGAGACTTTCATATTAATGCTTGTGATGGGGCTAAGTATATCTGTGGTAGGCTTCTCAATCTGTCTGTGATCTGCCCACAACATCATTGTGACTAACAGCTTTATAATTGTATTATCCTTAAAAATCTGTGATATGATTCCTGGAGGAATTTGTCTTGGGAGCAAATATTCTTCACTTACAAATATCAGTTATTACAGAGACATTGTAAAATCTGTAAAATTAATTTTAAAGATTTGTAAATTCATAGAAAAAATTAAGAATAAAAAACAGAACTGGGGAGAAATTTGAACAACCTTGTTTATCAAAATCACAAGGAAAGCCCCTAAAAATCTGTATTTTTTTCTGACTTTGATACTCAACTCAACTCAACTTTATTTATAAAGCACTTTAAGAACAACAGCAGCTGGACCCAAAGTGCTGTACAGAAACATAATGGATAAAAACAAACAATAAAATCATAAAATCAATAAGATAAAATAAAGTTAAACAATATATCAAGTTTGATATCAAGTAATATCAGTTTATAGAGAAGTGAAATATTAAACTTAAAGGACTCTTCTTTGCAAATTTGAATAGATGTATAAATTCATACAGGAGTTTAAATTAGGGATGAATTAGGTCAAGACGGTCAGTGAAATTAAGGGAAAAGTACCTATCATTTTTGTCAATCACTATTGCCGGATAAGCCCCCCCCACCACCATTCTAACCAATTAGGTGCTATTTGTATAACATACCAGCATGGTCTTAAACTGACAACAATCTGAGTCTGATTTTGAATGAAAAGGATCTCAAACAAGAAAGACTGGGGGAATTAAACAAAAGCTCATACAGTAAAGGGGGGCCAATAACCTTGGTTTGACAAATCGACCCTTTTACCTGTTCCCTGTACTGCTCCCTCATCCAATCCGCACACACAGACACACACGCACACACACACTCCCATCATTTACATATGGAGCTCGCAGTCCTTTCAAAGTGGCTTTCACGGAACATTGTGCTGATAATGATCTTGGTCGTGAGGGAGAGAGAGACACAGATCTCCAGAGACCATCTCACCATAAGACAAGGGGGAAGAGGATAAAACTCCGACTGTACTCCAACTCAAAGGACTTTAACACTCTTTTCCTCACAGCCCCCCCTCTCTCCAATAAGCCCTCTTGTGTTTTTTAATTGGCAGAAATTAATCTTTAGGATGTAGATGGTAGATTTACATTCATTAAAAGTCAAGAGAGGAAGCCAGGCTTGATGCTAATCAAATCTGCTTAATTATGCTTAACATGAGTATCTCCAGGGGAAGAGAGAGAGAGGGAGAGAGAGAGAGAGATAGCTAACTCGAACTTTTTACTTTTTGCCTTTGATAACTCCTGCTGAGTATGGCCTTTTCCCTGCCAAAAAGAAATGTCACGACTCTCTTTCTCCATCTGTAGAAAAATACACCGATAAAGCCATCAGTGTTAAACAGAACTGAGTTTTATAGTCAATTTCCACCTTAAACTGTGTGATACGTGGTGAAATGTTTAATTTTGAGACTTCACGGCTTTAAATATGCAACCTATTCAGGCTTTCTGCACCATCTGATAAAAGATTTACTGACACGCTATGAGCCCAGTTAGCCTCTGAAAGCTGCCGCAAATAACCTAAAGATAAATATGTCAATTTAAGAAATGATTTTATGACCATAGTCGCTAGATTTTGTTTAATTTCTCATCTATGCATGGTCTGGTAAGCAGCCACAGTTTCAAGAGAAGCCTGTTAGCTGTGGGTTGCAGGATGCCCTGGTGGGAAGTGACTTTGTCTCACAACAGGAAGGTCACAGGTTTAATTCCTACAGCAGCTATTGTGCTTAAACTCCCATGAAATGAAACAATGACCCGATACTTAATGCAAAATCCCTCCAGTTACTGAGGTATAAAAACACAGTGTACCATACAGAGCAGAAGAAAGCAACAAAGTCAAACGTTTGGTGTTTAAAGGGGGAACGTCACTGATTTTGCATGTCAGAGTCTGTTTGCAGGTCTTGAAGAGCTCTAAAGGATGGAGTTTTTGTCTGATTTCAAAAATTTTCAAAATTTCTGAAATCATCTGAATTAAAGTTCCCCTCTGCTTATAACTGTAATCTAAGCCTCTGTATACTACATATTGGAGGTCAGCTGTAAAAGCCCTACTTTACTTGTAGGGAGCTGAGCAAGATCTAACGATGTGCCACTAGTGACATCACTTTGGTCTGTAACACTTGGGTGTGAAAAATCCTGGTTTAACCCCCCCAAATTTGGTCGTGCAAAGTTATAGCAGAGATTGGGGATGCAAAATATTACCGGCATAATACTGGTATTGGCAGATAAAAGCTTGAAAAGTTTATCATCTGTACCAGCAGATATGAAAATGTCTGCCGGGGTTAACAGCTGATAAGATGATGCTTTAACTCGATGACAGAATGAGCCTCTGCATGTCATCTGTATGGATGAATTTTGTGTCAGGAGTGTCAGAAACAGATGCAAAATTGCTATTTTCAATGCTTATGAAGCACTGATGATGCATTGAGGAGCGAAATGACACTTCTTTAACATTACCAATTTAATTTAGCATCTACAGAACTTTCATCTGAATGGCACCTAGAGTTTCTGAAAAGTAAAAACGAAGCAGCCACCATATTTTTAAATGTCTATATTTTAAAATGATTACATTTATGATATGTGAATGGTAGAACCAAATGCTGTTAGTCTTGTTTTTTATCTGTTTCTAAAACAATTAAACTGTCAAAAAAATTGAAAGACTAAAGCACGAGTGGCAAAAATGACCGCCTTTCTCTAATAGGAAGAATCTCACCGAGGATATCTAATGAAGGTAATTTTGACAAGGAATGATTGAATTACAAGTTTCTGTTTAAAGATCCAGTCCAGCTTGTACATCTTAAAACTGCTTGAGTCGCCTGTTCCTTATTTCTACATAAGGCTATAGCAACTCCAGGCTACTTTAGCAGCTACTAGCACAGGTCACACAGGGGGAAAATGACATAGGTGAATATTTGTCACTTCCATTCTGAACATGGGAAAAGGTGGATAAAACATTCTCCCTATCGTCTTGCTTTGTTTTAACTACTATTGATCTTTGGGGAAGTTTGGCTGCCATTGTCACTGACTAAACCAATTGAAATCATTTTATGAATGACCTCACTAACAGCCAACTAAACTAGAAAACAAATGTCTGCCAACATACAAATTTCAGCTTCTGCTGACAGTAATTTACCTGTACTTACATATATGTGAACTTGCCATCACATCCAGATCTCTGGCCAAATTGTGGAGGAACAAGTTGCAGTGTGGAGCAATGAAGGCATAAGGTTTGGAAAAGGAAGAAGACAAAAGATATCTGTACCCCCTTTATTCTTTATTTAACTGTCCTTTGTAAAACTGATAATTTAATAGAAGTGCAATTCTATTTCGGTGGCCTGTTCTTTAAGTACTCTAAGTTTTTCATCCTCACACTTTGCAAGCCAATCTATCTTGACCGCCTGGGAAGATTCCCTCTTCACTGAATATTACTCTCCTCACTCAGTTAATTAAATTTCTACACCTACTTTGATTCCTGTAATTGCTGTAGTTCTGTGTGAACCTTTTATTCTCCAACTTTTTACTTTTTCCTACATTGTTTACTCTATATTTGTTTGCTGTTTGAATGTTATTGAGAAAAACTTAGATATGAATGAGGTTTCAGAGACCTTTTCGTTGCAGTTTCTCCACCCGAAGACGAATACACGCTACATCCTAAAAGAGAAATCATCCTGGCTGCAGTATTCCTGTTATAACAGTTAATATCCTTTGCTGGTATGCTGTTTTGAGCCAAAGAGACAAAGTAAATGTTCATGTTGTGTCGCTGTTTGAAAGCCAAGCTGTGCTCCTTTCCACATGTCTGTTTTGGCCAGTGAGCAGCCCAAGCATGAGGCAAATGTGTAGGTGGTTGGATCAGCCGATGAAGTGTAAATACCACTCAATCTGTTCTCATTAGAGGAGTAAAAACATACGAATCACTTCGCCTCTATTAAAAATGCCCCAGGGTCCTGGTTAAGTGTGTGTGTGTGTGTGTGTGTGTATTTGTTAGTATATGTTGTTGTGTGACAGAGAAAGAGAGGGGGTGACAGGATGATGTTTTGGCATTTGTGTCTGCGGAGGGGATCTGAAATGCCACCACCATCAGCGATGCTTAATTTCTCTGAAACACACACTTAATCTGAACAGACAATCCGTTCCGACAGCCACTGTTATGATTCAAATCAACTTGGAGTGAAGGGTGTGTGTGAGTGTGTGTGTGCTCTTGTGAGTGAGAGAGTACGTCATTGTGTTTTGGTATGTGATTAGGAGTCTGCGTGTGTGTCTTTGTGTGTGTGTGTGTGTGTGTATGACCAAGATATCACACATCCATTGCACATTCTCCTATGATAATGTGGATTGATTATGGATATGATAATGAGAGGCCGGCGCGGCGTCGCGACCTTCACAAGGTCTAATTGAAACAAGCGTTGGTCCTCCGAAGCACTTATCAAGTCACACAGCACATCATTAATCACGCAGAATACAAGCTGTCACTGTAACACACATGCGTGCACACACACAAACTGGCACACGGTCTCTGTTTTTCTGTTTTTCTAACATACACACACTCATGTTTTCTCTCTCTTGCCTCCTTCCTTTCCCTCTTCTTCTCTTACACACACAAACAAACACACACACACACACACACACAATGCAAGCTGTCACTACAATATGCCTGGTATTGTCTTCTTTTAAGCAAAGTGGACAGCTCGTCCACCCTCCATCTCTATTTTCTACAGGAAAAGTTGACGAACAAACAGGCTGTTGGAGTGAAACCTTTAAAAAGAGAGAGAAAACAAGAGAGAGAATGTAAAAACAATTCAACAAACATGAACAGCTGTTCACTTCACCCAAACTGGCCTGGAATTGAATTAGCTCAAGTTGTTTTACTACCTGCTTTTATTAGAAGACAATTTAACAACCAAATGTGATTCCAATGTCTGATTAAGGCAACATATGGTGCCTACCTGTTAAACACAACGTGTGCAGCACCAGCTTAACGCCTCAGTGAGCCACTTGAGTAAACTAATAAGCCCAATATCATATTAGTCATTACATAGTCCAACACACAAAATTTCAATCTGATAAAAAGGTGGTTTCATTATCATCAAAGGGAAAACACAAGGGAGTTTGCCGAGCTGCATCAATGCCATCACCAACTTTGTTAATTGTTATTCAATTAACTGATTTTGTTAATGAAACCAATTAATACTTTAAAAACAAGCAAGGAGATATACGATTATTATGCATCTATGCAGAAGACAGCTAATTACAACTGTAAATCAATCACTTCTACATTAATCAGCTTGGAAAATGTCCAAAAACAACAAAGTCACTAAAAGACTTTGGAAGTTTCTTTTATTTTTTCTAACATATTTTGATTGCCATGCCATTATCCCGTCTAATGATTGTTAACGATCCTTTAAAGAGTTTATGATCCAATTTTCTAGCTGTGAATTTAATTGGGATCTAAATAGTATAATCTAACGGTATAAAAGTGTGAGGCCTGTATTTAATCAAGGGTGGTGTATCGGAGTGAGATCTAACAAGGTCACAGAACTCTACTCAGGGCAAATACAGTAAGTGAAGCTGCACATTAAGGATGAGTGCCAGAGAGGCTGAATCTGTTATAGAAATATTAATAACTCAATCTTTGTCATGTAAGAATCTTTATAAAACAGTACTATGTCACTGTTGAAGGTGGAAATAATAATTTTTCCTCTTGTAAACTTTCTTAAAGCTCCCATGAGGAGTTTTTATCTGCCAATGAAACAGACAGGAATTAATATTCATGCCTATGACCTAAAAGAAGTAAACAACCAGACCATCAACAATAACAGTGACTATTCCTGTTCATTTTATTGTGTGAAACCACTGGCAGGGGCGTATGTCCAGATGAAGTGATCAACTATATGCTGTTGATAGAGCCTTTTTCACATGCTCCATGACTGATATTGTTGATGAGTGATACATTCAACTGATCAAAGAAAGCAAAATTTGATTTTTTTTGGGGACAATATAGTTACACAAGTGCAGGACAAAGTCAGTATAACTTTCTTTGTCCACAGGGGGCTGCAAAATTGTCACAAACAAAAAATTCCTCAACAAAGCTTAAATTTTGATAATTACCTAGAAGGCCCAAGGCTAAATGTGATGCTAACGTGAGTATAGCTTTTTGACATATTTTCAAAAGTTTATACAACAGGTTTATAAATGTTTTGAGTATATAAATTGAGTTTAAAAATACATAAACATCATGTGGGGTTAAGAGTAAGGGGGAAATAAATTAATATATTGTATAGATAGATAGATAGATAGATAGATAGATAGATAGATAGATAGATAGATAGATAGATAGATAGATAGATAGATAGATAGATAGATAGATAGATACTTTATTCATCCCAAACAGGGGAAATTCAGGTGTCCAGCAGCATGTGTGTGCCATACACAACCAAGCACTCTCAAAGACAGGCAGTACAGTAAAAAACATGATCATTTTATCTGTTATTTTTAGGTTCAGATAAAGAAGAAATATACCATTTCCTATGAAAAGTAAGTAACTGTCTTTTTGCTTTAAAATGTGGATCTGTGAATGCAAAATGTGGTGAATAGCAAGCAAATTGTTTGTTAGTACTGTAAACAGAGATACCATTCATATTGGAGGTAACCAAACAATAAATTCGACAAGAAGGGTAACGTATGGACCTTTCTCAAACCAACATCAAGCCAGTTGATGATTGCTGATTTTAAAGTAGTGTTTCTTGTGCTTTAAAAACAAACTTTGATCAGATTGTTTGAATATGGGGTCCTTCTGGCTCATCGCTCTGGTCTTGTTTCTCTGTCTTAATTTTTTTTTTTAAAGCACCACTCTTATTTTTGTCAAGCTCACATTTGACTCTATAACAAAAAGAGAAAATAATAAATGTTTGCTTCAAATGAAAGTATTCCTGTATGGCCTGTAAAGTATCTCAAACTGTAAATGAACAGTGTGTTACGGCTGTTTTGCTTCCCTGTTCTGTTGTCCTTCACCCGGCAGGTGAATCAAATTATTGCTTGACGAGGTGCACCTGGTGACCCGTCATTTAGACCTCTGGAGTGGGAACTGCTGCCTTTGGCCCTTCAGTCAGGAATAGTGTTAAGTTAGTTTTGTCCTGAGTTTGTCTTAGCTAAATCATTTGGTTCACTTCCTGTCTTAATAAAAGCCTGTGGTTTCATGTCACATAAGGTGTTTTTTTGTTGTTTTTTTGGGTCAGGTTGTTAGTTAGGATTAGCCCCATAGGGCTGACTTTATTGTGAATTACCCTCCTCAGACCCAGAAGAATTTTCCTTTTATATTATTATTTTTTTCTAGATAATATAAGTATTGGGGTTGATAGAAACATATTACAGAAAAAAAAATCAATAATGTTGTTGCACACAGAATGTAATTATATTATTTCATGGATTTGTGTATTTCTGTTAAGATTACGTGTCATTTCATGAACATTAAAACACTTATATCGTGGGAACACATCAGAACATTAACATATAATTTAAAAATGCATACTCAACCCTTGAAAGTCACCTAAATCAATGTTTTTACTGATTGGATGTGTCAGTGTGTGCACGTGTGTGCTTGTATGGGCATATGTGTGTGTGTGTGCATGTGTGAGTGTGTGTGCATGTATGTTTGGTGTGTGTGTGTGTGTGTGTGCATGTGTGTGTTTGTGTGTGCGTGTACGTGCATTTAAAATCCTCTTAGCCCTCTGCTTTCTGGAGTTCAGAAATTGGTTAAACACAGATGTATTTAGTCCTGCTGTCCACTACAAAGGACACTGAATAAAGGTTGTGTTTTGAAAAGGTAAAAATTACTGTACATTTGTGAAATCTTACTAAATTGCGGTTAGGACTCTTACATTGAATCTGATTATTTGCAAGAGAAACATGATATCTGCAACAACAACAAAAAGACCCCTCACCTCCTTTGGTGCCATGGAATGTGAAAGTTGAGTTTGCAGCCATTTTGAAAAGAAAGTACATGTGCTCTGTTGGCCACACCCCCACAAGTGATACATCATTAGAAGGCCCAGGATGTTCTCCTCATAGGACAGTGGGGTTTTTACAGACTGCATATGTGGTGCTTAACTTATATGGCTAAAATGCATGTCCTCCACAGAGGATAAAAAATGAATTGCCGGGTCTCAGGAGGTTACATTACTGTTCTGTTATCATTGTTGATGCATTAATTTGTAAGCAGCATTACGCTGTGGTGCAGGAGTACAAGTATGTCTGAACAATAGACCAACTGAGGATGTGAAGGGGTTCAGTCAACCCCAAATGAGTCCCCAGAAACTCTTCCAAGCTTTTCAACCTGTCACAAGCTACAGAATAAAAATCTAACACAAAAGCTCTCTGTCTAAAACCAAACTTATTGTCCAGTTAGAGTTAGAGGACTTTAAAAGTTTTAGCTTTGAAATCATATAATGAGTATAAAACTTGAAATGGACATAACAAACAAAGCCTTGCCTCTACTGGGAGACCATTAGACTTACCTGTTTATGGCTAATGGTAATTAGTAACCAAACATAACAGAGCACAATGAGATCTTTGACTTTTGAGTAAACTCTGCTTCACATAGGGCTCTAGTTGTTTTCTTTAGACAATAATTTAATACAAACATCAACAGACCATCTTTCCGGTCCACTCTAATTATTTTGTTAATACCCACTGAACACACCTGAACTGTAATTGCCACACATACATCTTTCCATTTTAAATGAGACTGCCCTCATTTATCAAAAAAAAAAAACCTCCTCGGCCCGGATAATTATCAGACGTACAAACATAAACACCTTTAGAAGTTCTGTTGCAAAGGCCTGCTTAAGTTTATACAGTCATGTGACCTGACCAGTGCCCTAGTTGAACACCTCTTAGATGTTTATGCATGTATGGACGCTAATCTCTCAGTGAGAACTATGGGATTTGAGAATATTTTGTTTTACAGAGATCAAAGTGGCTGGCTTGGATCAGGAGTCTTCAAAACACATCAAACAAGGGAGCAATGCATCCTGACTCCCACGCCCACAGTAGCCAATCAAGCCATGCAAAACTCTTTTCTTTGTAAAAGAGATCCACAATGTGGGTCTCTTTCAGTCAACATACCCATGCAGGGGGTGGGATGGAGGGGCTGTTAAAGCTTACTGGCTATCAAGGAAAGTCAGTGCACCGTATCTGTATGCCTCTCATACTGGGCTTACACGATGCTGGTATTGTGAGGAACAGAGAGATACTCTGTTAAGAGATCAAAGCAGCAGAACAGAGATTTAGACTTGCAGCTTGTCACTCAAGATAGCGAGACAAAGCAAGAAGAAGACAGAACTGCTTACACACACTCTCTTCTTCTCACTTGCTCCCTTCCTCTCTGGGGTGCGAGGTGTTACTGTCAGGTGGCTTAGGGGCTACTCATTTGTAGACATCTACAGCACTGTAGGAACCCTTAAACTCACACACACAAACACACACACGTATATTGAAACGGTTCTGATCAAGCCCTCGCAGGAGAGGTCGCCTCCAGCTTGTATATTGGCCGTTGGAGGTATGTTCTGTGCTCTCAGCAGTTTCCCTCGTCCTGAAGATGAATAGAGCTATTTTACAGACAGTGGAGACAACACACTGCTGCTTTGTGTGGTTAGATATGATATAGGAGCTTCATTTCTGCTTGATCAAAGCCACTGTTTTTGTCAAGTTTGCAATAAATCTCAAATACTTTTTCTGTGGAAAGACAAAGACAAGCAAAATTTCAGCTTGACAGAACATCCTGATGCTGGAAAATGACCCTCATTGATGTCCTTTAGTCTTCTGCACACTTGGACTTGTTCTCGCTTTCATGGTCTGTTTGAATGAAACTGAAATGCTCCACACAATTAAATGTTACTTTCACTAAGTATGACAGGAAAGAGCATTTCCTGTTAAATCCTTCAGGAAACCCCAGGTCCTTGGTGAAAGCAGCTATAATATTAGTCCGATAACACTGGGGAAGTATGCTTTCCTATGCTAACATGTTGGGAAAACACTTGAGATAGGAAGCTCGCTCAGTTGAACCCCAGCATCCTTTCAATACCTTTAACTCAGATAAAAATAAGAATGACACAACACCATCTAGTGGCCATCAACTGCATTTTAATTTTGACTTCAGTCCATCATTGATGGTTACATAGAAAATGGAAACACATACAGATGAATTTGACAGATGCATTATGTTGCAAAAAAAAGACATAATAATAAAACAAGTTAGAATAAATTATTGATTTTGCAAAATGTCATTTGTAAAAAGTCCTCATGAACACTGCTACGTAAGATGACAGTCGGCAAGTGGAAGTTGGGTATTCATATGTGGAAGGATGTCCATGCTGACGCCACTCTGAACTCACACTTTATGAGACACATGGGGCAAGGCTAAACTTTAGGCAGAAGCATGGCTGAGCATGTCCTAACGTCCAGGTAAGACTTGTGTTTAGTAAGAGGGCCGAACCTCTACACGAAGACTCAGACACTCAAGTCCAAGGACAGAGCAGGACAAGTTAGTTACTGAGGAGGCCCAAAGGACCCTGGGCAGACTCAAAGACATGTCTTGACTGGAGAATCCACGGTAAGTACAGATCAAGGATCAGTGAATGATCCAACTGAAGTTCCAACACAGAGGTGATCAGGCTTATGCTTCAGTTAGTGCAGTTTTCAGAAGCCTAAAAGAGAAAATGAACATAACAAACATGATGGTCACATCAGAAGGTGTTTGGTGGTAAGCCAGATCAATAAATGAATCAGACTTTTGCTTCTAAGGTCATGATTACATTCAGTTTGATTTAACTCAACCCATTTCAAGAACAATGAGTGCAATCACACACATTCTCATTCAGTCCATCCTACAGTTTTGACTTTTACAGTTGAAATCAGAAGCTCATTTTGATCACCTCCCAATATAAACAAATATCCTGAAACCCTTAATTGTATGGTCACTGTATGGCGTTTTAGTGTATTATTATTATTATTATTATTATTATTATTATTATTATTATTATCATAGTCAATTTGACTTGCTTCATGATAAGGCTACTCGTTGTATGGGACAAGAGGACAATATGTTTCCTGGTCAAAGTTGTCTTTAATTGGAATTTAAGAGCTTCCTTCATGTTTCAAATGAGTAAAAAAAAAATTTAAAAATAATAATAATATTTTTATAAAACTAATACTGTTTACAGATAGACAATTGATTAAAAATCAACATAAAGTGTATGTTTATTGTTAAACAACAAAATCCTACAAATCAAAATACCTCCATATTTCATATGATTACTGTATAAAAATGAAGACTTGTAAAATGCTTCTTAATAAGCAACATTACTCATTCACCCAGAGATACTCAAGGGATAGACATCTCAGCATTTTTGGGGTTTTCTTACAGTATGAATAGTTATATACTATGTCACTGAAAACAAATGCATGCAGCAGGTTGATTTACAGTTTTCAGGAGTTGTATAGGTTGAGATTCTAAAAACTGTGATTTATGAAATAGGCAACAAAACAGTCAGTCAGCAAAGACAGAGTTGTAAGCTCTTTGCAGGCTGTTTAAATGATATCACAACAATAAAATCATTCTCTATGATCATATGAAAGGGGAGTATACCTTGAGAGTTTCAGAAGCTTTCCGCAGCTCTTTAATGACTGCAGACAGAGCCTCCGGGTTGATGCCCTGTTCACAAAGTCTCACACATATGGACAGAGACTCCATGTCCAAACCAGTATTCAGCAACCTGGAGATCTCCAGCAGCACTGTTAGAGAAAGAAGATGACACATTAACTATCCCAGTATATCTTGATTCTGTCTGCCTGTGTTTTGTTAGTCTTGATATTGTCTGCCTGTGTTTTGTTAGTCTTGATTCTGTCTGCCTGTGTTTTGTTAGTCTTGATATTGTCTGCCTGTATTTTGTTAGTCTTGATTTGGTCTGCCTGTGTTTTGTTTTGTAATTGTCTATCGTATGATTTGTAGCTGTGAGGTTTTAAAGTCTTACTATATCTGTGTTGTGTAGGCAACTGCCTTGGGACTACAGATGAAATTTAGCATCTGTGCCAAGTCCGGCGCATTAACATTGATGCTCAATACATTAATGTTGACTAATGTCCATTGTCCCAACTCAATAAACAAATAAATGTAAATGAAATGAAATAATTATCCTATGACAACACAAAACCTAATTATTGATAGCTCAAAACGATGTTTTAGCAAATCAACCACAACATAGGGATAGAAGAATACAGTTTCATCTGTATTTGAAGTTACTCTTTCATTACATGAGCAATAACATGAGAACAAATATACATTTACCATCCATTGTCTCCCGAACTGCGTTGAGGTTTGCGTTTGCAGCACTTGCCATGATGATAAATGACAACAGTTAGCCAACGCTTGCTAGCAAAGGGCACACACTGCTACTCTAAGAGGTTCTTGCGTAACACACGTGAAGCTGGGTCTTCGTTTATCTAGACTTTGCACTCTTTGTGCTCATTATAGGCAAAATCTAAAAAAAACAACAAAAATATAAAAACACTACGGGGTGATATTTAGAATTAGCCACCTTTTTTCCCGCTAGGCTAGGCAACGGCACTGGTACAGGAAGTGACGACATCGCTCTCATTGATTGGTTCCCTAGAACTTCCTGCTTTGTTCCTATTGGCTAGCTGGCTTTATGGGCAAATTGAAATAAACGTTTGAACCCTCTCACTACTGATTGTTTGCTGACTCCTCTCTGAAGATTGTTTTTAGCTGTGTGCTCAAAGCCCTGGATACCCAACAGATGTGAGTATCGATGGACACAGTTTGTAGTTGATTTAACCATGTACAATTCAACCTTTTCGAGGACAGCTGTGTGTTAAAAGGAGGAAATGTGTAACGTTACCTAAGAACGACTGGCTACATTACTTGCTTCCTTGTAAGGTCAGTTTACACTATAGAGACATGGAGAGTATATTCCAGTGGTGGACAGTAACATTTAAATACATTTATTTGAGTACTTTACTTAAGTAAGTTTTTCGAATATCTGTACTTTACTTGAGTATTATTTTTTTGGGGAACTTATTACTTTTACTCCACTACATTCAGAAGACAATTATTGTACTTTTGACTCCACTACATTTCTCTCAATGCTCTAGTTACTCATTACTTTAGCTTTGAAGTCAGCTCATTAATTTCCTTCTCTTTTCTGAAATCTGATCCCTAAGACAGTAAAATGTGTTTGTGTAGTTCTGTTTGTCTCAGTGGTTTAGCCATTTCTTTTCTTCCTGCAGTGGTCAGACTCTATAACCAATAATATATATGTGTGTGTGTGTGTAAGATATGCTAATTTTTTACCTCTTTAATTTTAATTGCTAATACATTTTTAATAATTGTTACTTTATAGGCTCTTGTTTGCTTTATATATTTTTTCCTTTTTTGCACTGTCTACTTTGTTACTGTGACACTTGAATTTCCCCTTTGTGGGACGAGTAAAGGACTATTTTATCTTGTCTTATCTTATACCTGGCTTAATTAGAGGTTTTTGAAATGAAGAATGATACCTATTATTTGAAATGTTCACCTTGTTTCCCACTCTGCCCAAACATACAAACATTCACTGTCCAACCTGAGAAAGCATTTTGAGCTACGTTACATTTGTTTAATTCCAGATGAACATTTCAAACTAAGTTGTCTGTGCTTAGAGTAACTTAGTTTCTGTTTCTATTCCATGGTATAGTTTTTAGAGATTTCAAGTTTCTGAATAAACATAATGTAACTGAATGTACTCCTATGTATTCCTGACTGCACTCATGCTTTGTGAAAATACAACGTTTTGAGATTTTTTAAGAAGTATTTTGAATACTTCAGTATTTTAAAAGCAAGTACTCCAGTACTTTCACTTGTATTGGAGTAATATTTGACCTGGAGTATCTATACTTTGACTTCAGTAATGAAGCTGTGTACTTTGTCCACCACTGGTATATTGTAACAATCTTACGCACCAAACTAAAAAAAACATACATTTAATGGGAAATAATGTTACAATGTTACAATGTCATTTAGTAGACGCTTTTATCCAAAGCGACGTACATACGAGAATAAGAACAACACAAGCAAAGATCTAGACAAGAGGAAACAAGATCAGTAAGAGTAACAAAGTGCTTCAAGTCCATTTGGATGCAGGTACTACCAAGCAGTGTAAAGGCAATGCACAAAAGTAAATAAGGTATTATTACTTTTTTTTAATTTTTTATAGTAAAATAAGGAACATCTGCAATGAAGCAACCAAACAAATTAAGACCTTCCATCATCATCATCAACATCATCAATTAACTTGTCATCACCACAATAAGTACCAAGTGCTGGGTCACTCCAGAGCTGAACACAGATTCCCAGAGTAGAGCAGGACAGCGCGAGTCAACTGTAGCTGGAAGACATAATCTGCCACTGGGGACAACAGTGGAGAACCCACAGTTTAGTTTGTGTTACACATGTTTTCTCATCTGCTGATTATATTCCTGAAATGTCTGTACCCTTGATGCTGAGTGGACTGTTTGTTGTTTCCAGTTAAGATGGGAGACCAGATTGAGTTACATATTACTCCAGAGACTCCCGGCAAGCCTTCAATTAGAAACCCCTTTGAAAGTCCAAATGACTACCACCACCTCAGGGAACCCCTGGTGCCGAGTCCATCTGTCTTCAAGTCTAAACCCTGTAAAGCTGTAAGTTTGGACACACCTTACGTCATTCAGACCTCCTATGGAGGGGCACATCTCTTTCTTCAATTATCAATATACTGAAATTTGTCCACAAGATTTTATTCACTGCAAAAAATAACGTTATCTTGTTCATTTCCTTGTCTGTCTCTCCCAGACTCCTCCCAAGTTTAACTGGTCTATCGATGAAATGGCCAGTCTCCTCCCAGTTCACATAGACCCAGAGGAAATCCAGCGACAGTCTTTTTACCTCAGCCAAACAAGGTATGTGCTGAATCACATAAATCTTACCAGTCATTGTCAATAGGCAGGCTTTAAGGATGGCATTGTGGCAGAATAATAGCATTACCTTTCATTACTTGGCTGACCTGATCTTGTTGTATATAATCTAGAGACATAATCTAAGACCAACCCTTTCTCTTTCCAGGACAGATTCTGACATTGAGGAAAAGCGTCAGAATGCTATTGAGCAGGTGAGTCATATCTTCAATGCTACAATAGTAAATATTGACAATTTAAGGATTTAATTTACGACCATGTAATTTCTCTGTCTCCAAACCCAGTTTTTCACCAAAGGAGCCATCGTGCCCTCTCCCTGGGCAGCACCAGACACCCGTAGAGGCCTTCAGAATTGCATTAAAAGTAAGTACTTATTTGTCTTTTTTTTTTTTTTTTAAATCTACTGCCTCAACTTCCTTTTATTCAATAATTTTCCTTTATTTTGTCTGTGCACTTGTAGGTTGTGTTTCTCCAATGATTGCAGAGGAACCAGAAAAAGTATCAGGTTGGTTTTTCTCAGAGAAGATTTAACATGAATTACCACAAATGCTGTTGTATCTCAACATATTTCCTTCACTATCTGCTAACTAACTCTTTAATATCTCTGTTTCATGTTTGTTTTACAGTTGCCTGTCAGACCACTCTCACATTACCGTTGTCCTTTGATTTGGAGAAAATACTTGGTAAGTGTCCAAAAATTACACACTAGAATCAACGTCTATTATGGTGCAGTGTTCCTCATCAAGCCATCCTGTTTGTCTCTCTGTATTTTACCTTTCTTCAGGGGAGTATTACCGCCACGAAGAGGTGTGCGATGCAGTGCAGGAGAGTCTCAGTTCTTCCTCTTTAAGACGAAAACTCTTCCTGGACGGCCGGGGCAGTTACAGCGGCTCTGACAGCTCCAGCCCTCCAAGCCCAGAGAGATGCAATGCCATGCAGGAGAGACCTTCTTTGAACAAAGGAGAGGGAGCTATGGAGGCTATTGAAGCCATATCATCCATCTTTGCATCACCGCTGTCCTGTGGCGTGTCTGCTCAGACTCCATCTACGGTTAGTGGAGATGTGCTGTCATGTGAATGCTGGTTACTTTGCCCTATTTTTATTTTTTTTTAAAGTGCAATATTGGTATCTTTAACTTTCAAATCAAGGAATTTTCATTTATGATCTTTTTTGTGTGAGCCTGTTTGTGTGTGTTAATGTGTATATCCTATCTTTTCTACAAACATGTTTTCTTGAGGTGGTGTAGTCGCCCAAATGACTGTTTCTTTCATTCTTCAGATCAAACAGTTTAATTAGGATACCTAACTCTTGAAATGTAACTAACAAATGTGTTCTCTGTCCATTTACTATAGGGACAGTTCTCATCCAGTCCCATCCAGCATGGCTGCTTCAGGGACTGCAGCCTCGGCAGCATCACCAGCCCTCAATTTCCTGATAGGTCATCTCCTGCTGGCCTTACCTCCCCTACAATTTCTCCTATAGTTGCACATGCAGTACACACCCCCACCGGCTCAGGTAGACCACTTGTTTTGGAAAATAAAGTGTTTTTTGCTCACTGTATTGTATTCAGAGTACATTTGACCATGTTTTCTTGTTTTAGTCGAGAGGAAGCAGTCAAGCAATTTGACTCCTCACGGCGGTCCCCTGGACGTAGACATCACTTCCTGCAACGAAAGCCCCTTCGTCGATGGTTGCTCTCCCATCCGCAGCTGCTCCCCACATCAATGCAAAATCGATCCACAGCACAACGCCAGACCTAAGCCCCGACCCCGAGTCCGCTGCTGGGCTTCTCCTCCTCTCATCTCCCCAATCCTCAACCCTAAATTCCATGACAATCAGGATGCTGAAGAACAATTCCTTTCCTCCTCATCATCCTCTGCTTCTCTACCTCCTATGGAGCTTGATCCATCTTCCCCCTTACCTCACAATGCTCACCCTGCTGCCCCAGAGAGAATTATTCTAGATCCTATTGAGCCTGTGAAAATGGAGGAGGACAAGGAGATGGGGATGGAGGGGCGGCTGGATGATGAAGAGGAGGAAAGTGGAGGGCCTTCGGGACAGCTGACAAGCTCACGTATGGGAAATGTGTCAGCAACAGAAAGCTGTCAGATGTTTGTGTCTCTTCTGACAGAGGGAAGCAGCATACGCTATGATTCCAGCATGCAGGTTCGTTATCAATGCAAAACTCAGAGCTAATTTGTTCCATCTACATTTCACTTCCTCTCGATCATGTCATACTGATATGTTTGTCCAATGGAATATTTTGTGATGGACTGCTTTTTTCATTTAAATGCAGGTGGACAGCGGGTACAACACAGCAGGCACAGCCAGTCTCATTGATGGCCTCAGCTCAGACTGTCACAGCAAAGAGTCCTTCAGTTCAAACTTGGTGGATGAAACCTTTCAATTCACACGGCACAACAAAGCAAAGGTACCTGGAACCCTCTGAGCTCAGTCACACTTTCAGATTCTTCTTTTCTTCTTTTTTTAGATGTAATTCACTTTTTCAAACAGTGAAGTGAATGCTGCATGGTGAAATCTTTTCTTTGTAATCTACTAACAGTAATTACATGTGTTGCAGGCATTTTATCCTCACCATCCAGCCATCTGATGGATGCGTTGAAAGGGACATCTCTTCCAGTGGAAGCTGAAATGGGCTATCTTGCGATCAGGCACAACAAAGTTTACACTATTCTTGTGGCGTCTGTGTCAAATGAATTTGGTTCGGGTGAATGGATTCCAAAGGTATCACCAGTGGTTATTAAATCCTTTAAAGTTTGACAGCATTACCATGGTTACTTTAGCATTTTTTCACAAGAGAAAGGAGACTATCCTTGCGTCTTGTCAGCCCCCACTATAAGACACTGAAAAGCTTTCTTGTAAGCCTTGAGTCTATTTGGATCCACTCTACTGGTGCAGTAAGGGACATGGGGATAAAATAGTAAATTCTGTATGAAACCTGCACAACAGTAACCTCTTGAATGCTGTATTAATGCTGATACCATCATTGCAATTTTCTCTGATTCTGACTTGATCGACTAATTAGATCCAGACATTCAGATGAAATCTATGTACTGTATTTATGTTTTTATGAAGCCTGTCTAACCCTTGTATTGACTGACTCAGATCTGTTCATTCAGGTTACCTGTGGATCGTATTTGTATTGTCAGAATATATTTATTCCTGAATAATGCCACTGGGGAACTCAAAGCTGACTGAGCCATTTGTTTGCTATGTTTTATACACTTAAAAGCACGGGCTGGATTGTTGTAATGTTAAATTAACTTGAAATCTTTTTCTGACTTGAATTTTTTTTTTAATATTGAGTTGGATGTTACTTCATTGTATTGTTTTGAACATGTACAGAAGTGACAACATTCACATCAGAGTTTGCAATAAATCCATATTATGTCCATGTAAGTGCATTGTGGAAAATCAAAATTTTCTGTGTAAGAATTCCACTCAATTCTTTTTGTGGGAGCATTTTTGCCTGTATTAGACATAGCCTCTGTATATGGGGCACAAAATATCCCTGTTGAGAAATAGTTTTACATTATTTCCAAAATAGTATTTTTACAATTGTTATAATACAATATATAATAGTACAATCTTTTTTGATATATTTTGAACTATATATATTTTGTCACATATTGACAGTGTGACAATGCTTTGATATTAGGTCATTCAAATTTGGGTTCACAAACAAGGCTGTAAACAATGACAACGTTTCCGTCACTAAAATAAGACATTTTATGTTTAAGTATTTTAACGTTTTGCAGAATAAGATCTTGTTACGTCAGATGAAGGCGAAACCAGAACACAGCATGAAAGTGACCATCTCCTTCACTCCCATGGACGACCAAATAAACTAACATCCATCCATCCATCCATCCATCCATCCATCCATCTTCTACCGCTTATCCGGGTCCGGGTCACGGGGGCAGCAGTCCCTGCAGGGATGCCCAGACACTCTTCTCCCCGGCCACTTCCACCAGCTCTTCTGAGAGATATAATCTCGCCAACGTGTCCTGGGTCTTCCCAGACGGACATGCCCGAAACACCTCCCCAGGGAGATGTCCGGGAGGCATCCTGACCAGATGCCCGAACCACCTCATCTGGTTCCTCTCTAACTGGAGGAACAGCAGCTCTCCTTTGAGCCTCTCCCGGATGTCTGAGCTACTGAGCTACTAACATCTGCAATCTTAAAAGTTTTGATTTATTTTAACACACTTTAATGAAGTAAAACTGTAGGGAGCGTATATGTCAAAGTAAAAATCAAAATATCTCTTTAAAAACAAAACTATCTTTCCTCAGCTAAAATAAACAAATCCTTACCTGACTCCCTAACTTAAAAAAACAGGAAAAAACAGATGTACAAAATAAAAGGCTTCTCTTCTCTACGACCATTGTAGGACTGCATGAGAGGCATTTGGAGTAGGAGCTGCTGCCTCTCATGCAGGGCTTTTTGTGCATCTGTTCTGTTCTGTCAATTAAGTAGATTTTTTGTGTCTTTTAATAATAAATCCCATTATTCAGATTGTTGAAGGTGTTTTTGTCATTTCACTCGGTCATGTTGTGGATAGTTAGCCCCACAGTGCCACCTCAGGATGGGTTGTAACAATCCGCAACGGGCCAAAAATCAGACATAATAGGTCAAAACACTTTAATGATTGAGTCACCTTTAACACTTATTTGACAGACTGCATTTATGACTTGCACCTCTCCCTAAATATAAACCATCAGGTCTTCTAGAATGCATTAAATGAGTAAAAGAGCAGAGTGGCTTCACTGAAACCTTTATTAAAAGGCTAATATGCTTATAATTGTATGAAACAGTCCATCGTGGTTCTTTTGTAGACTTCTGTTACTCAATATGGAGGTTCAGCAGGTTGGAGGAATTACTCTGCCTCTTTCTGTTTCAACGGTCCAGTTTTGGTTTCTTGGCCTGAGGTTCAACTTCTGGGACTGGAACACTCACACCAGGAATCTGCATCAAAGAAAAATCACTCAAGTAAAATGTTTTCAGTGTAAAAGATTCTCTTCAGGATGAACTGGAAAGTACATGTTAGCCCTCTTTGAACAGATTGTGATAGAGTTAGCCGTGAAATGTGAAGAAGTAGCTGTGACTAGGTAGCTGTGGTGGTTTGACAGAGAAAGCCGGTCAGTTCTTACCACAGGTTCAATCAGAGCCATGCGAATCTTCTGATGCTGAATGTTGGAGCTGTCCAGGCTGATGGTGACCTTCACTCTGTCAAATATGTGGAAGGTGTGCTGCTCTACCATCAGAGAGGGGCCCTTAACACACAGAGGGGATATAGTTTAAGCTCAGCTTTCAGATGGTTTCATTGAAAGAAAAAAAAAAAAAGCTACAGTTTGGTCTGTCGTCAGTGAAAAAATAACCTGTATCATTACCTCTTCATCAAAAACAAGGTTTGGGCCGGCCTTGTCTTTGCTGTCAAAGAAGACTGTTCCCTCCAGACCAAACTTTGGGATGAGAACAATGATTGCATTCTTCCTCACAAACAGAACAAATCCCTCTTCATTCAGGATGCCTCTGCTCTTGAAGAACAACTGGAAAAAAGAGATCATTATATTAAAAGCATGAAGTGGAGTCTGTCATTCTGTTATTTCTTAAACCAATGATGAACAATCCGTGAGGTCACAGATGGAAGAAATCAAACCAGTGTGTACCTGTGTGTGGAAGGCCACAGACGCCCTCTGTGCATACTGAGACATTTTATGTCTGTAGTTGAGGTTGTTGGAGAGAGCTGACTGTTTATGTTTGTCCATCAAATCTGGGTAGGTGCTGTCTGCTCCGATGGCCACTGCCAGCAGGCGGTGCACGATTATATCTGCGTACCTGTGTGAGACAGCGTATGAACATGGAGGAGGTAGAGGTTTAGATGGATGGAAAAAAAGGAAGAATACGGATGACAGTAAAAGCTTATAAAGCAACATTCCACAAAGATGCGACTCAACATTTTATTTAATGTGTGAAAACCTATGTTCATACCTTCTAATAGGTGATGTGAAGTGTGTGTAAATGGGTGTAGCGAGACCATAGTGGTGGAAATCGCTGTCCATGCCGGAACAAAAGTAGACAGCCTGCATCATGCAGCGAGTGGCCAGGATACGCAGTAACGTGTTAAAGTAGGGGAAGCCGTCCACTTTGGCCACATCAAGGGAGTCAGCCAGGGCCTTCGCTGAGTCCGTGTGGATCTCAACCTCCTGTTGAGTCATTCAAACACACATCAAGCAAACTATAAGCATGGAAACTGTATAAAGGTTTGTTTTTATGACGGTGGGAAGTTCTTGTACGCTCAATGTTTACTGGAGTGAAAACAAAAGACCGGTACTGGTACCTTGGGGGGTTCAAGAATGGCCTTCAGATTAAAAGTCTTCCTCAACAAGGATAGAAATTATGATGTGACTTTAGAAAAAGGTGGGTGTGGTTGAAACAATCACCTATTGTGACAGATAATTTATTGAGACGGATTGCAAAACGTAAGATAGGTGGTTAAAATAGTTACAATAGATACAAGTAATGGATAAATGGTTTCAATACATAACCAGAAGTTTGAATATATAAATGTATTTAAAAATATAAGAATATCATGAAAAAGTTCTATATAATTTTCTTAAGATTTTTAGGAAAGAGATTCTAATATATTATATAATCATTGCATGTAAGCAAAAAAATTAAAAATTAAAAAATGTATAATATATATATATATACTTTTATTATTAATATTTGTTATTCATTCTTATTATAATAAGAATAAATACAAATAAAATTAATTTTGATAACCATGGTTTACAGCTAAAATAATATATAGTATTATTATTATGTAAATATAATAATAATAAATACATGTATCCAAATATTAGAATATTTCATTTCAGTAAACCACTATTCAAACGGAATAAATACTGTTTAGCTCTCTGTCTCATTCAGATCATGCAACCACAATAATAGGGAAGACTGTCTTGACTCGACAGTTGTTCAGAGGATGATCATCGACACCCTCCACAAGGAGGTCTCATACAACAGATGATATTCCCTTATTCCATATCCTATATAACCCAAATCTATTTTTAAATATGATCTCTACCTTAGATTTTGCAGCCTTCAGTAGGATGTCGTAGTTGGATGGAGGCGGGGCTGGATGTTTCCTCAGAATAGCGCAGTCTTGAAATTCATCATAGATCTTCTGGGCAACAGAAATATTTGCCAGCAACATGAACTCCTCTACCATGGAGTTTGTCTCCCTGAGAACCAAGAGAGGAATTCATTGGCATAAGTTCAAAACTCGGCATGACTCTGTGGGACTGGAAGGATTTAAACAAGCAGCTGTGGAGGAAGGGTTTCAGAATTCTTAATTTAAAGTCACTTACATGAGCTCTTTGGTCTGGAGGTCAATGGGGTCGTGGGTTTCACTGTCTATGTGGAAACGGACCTCCAAGGATGACAGTGTCAACGCCCTGAAAGACACACAGTTCATGAGAGTTTAGAGATTTACAGGAATCTTTGAATTTCTTTAACTTTAGATTTCTATTTTAAGTTTTCAGTGTGATAAATTCATTTTGAAGTTCCTTGTAAGAACATTTTTCTGCCCATAATCCTACTCCTCACCCATTCTCTATCCTCCGTCTTTTGAGGACTTTAGCAAGTTTGTTGAGACCTCGGAGGCTCTTGGTGATATCATCGTTCTTGCTGGTGTCGTCGATCCTCATCTGGGCCTCGGCATATGTCAGAGAAGCCTGAACCAGATGGAGCAGCAGCAGGGGAAACAAGGAGGCATCAATGAGCTCAAATCAATGAAATCTTCTGCTCACCTTTAAATCACCATCACCTTAAAAAACATTGAGTAAAAGCTCAACTTCAAGGAGTCATACATTGTGTGTTTGTAAAGTACCTTTGAGTTTATGGCGCTTTTTGTGAAGCGGGTCTTGATAATTTCAGCCTGCTGGTTCATTTCCCAGATACACGAGAAAGCAAGCCTGGTAAATAAAAAATAAACAGAATCAGAGACAGGCCAATAAGGAAAGAAAGAGCATTGGTAATAATGAATATTGTGTTCAGTGCAAGTGTGTGTATGCTCACGAGTCCTCACCTTTCCACATTGGAGCGTAGAGAGCAAAGATTAGAGCTGAGTAGCTCAGGGACCATGTCTATCCTCTGATGGGAACCAAAAAAAACCCAAGATGTTTAAGTTGCTTCTTTTTTTCTATTGTTTCTTTGCAATAATCAAACTCTAAACATATTCATTTCATTGTCAACAAAAACATAGAAATCATCAAAATGTGCAAAATGTCAATGCAATCAAAATATACATTTGCCCTTAGGAAAATAGGCCCAAATTCAAAATTAGATTTTGATAAGTGTTTGGCCCCCTTAGAGAACATATACTCAATGACAATATGAAAAACTGAAAGGTGAGAGAGCTGTAATTGAGCTTGAACACAGCCCGTAAATGTGATCTGTACCAATAAAAAAGAAAAACAGATTTGGAATGGCTGAAAAGATACGTGTCCACAAAGTCTACCAAAGCTTAGAATGGTCCTCAGTTTTTCATTAGTGAAAACTATTTTTTTAAATATAGTATCGGAAAACTTACAAGGAATCTAGTAGATATAATTTTGAAAGCATTATATTTGTGTGTGTGTGTGTATTTCCTTACTTTGCCACACAGGTACACAGTGGTGCCTCGGTTTGCAGCCTCTTTGTCCATAGCGTTACCAGGTCTGATGAAGTGGCTAACATCAGCAATGTGAACGCCCACCTGAACAGAGTAAGTCCACAAGGTTGAAGTCAGATACAAATGACTACTATATTTACCACATTACTACACAAATACTACGCAGTCATAGGGTCTCTGAACCATTTGTGTACCTCAAGGTTTCCATTATCCAGCTCTCTACAATGAAGAGCATCGTCTATGTCTGTACAGCCAGGAGGGTCCACGCTGCACACTGTCAGATGCCTCAGGTCCTCTCTCTTTGCCATGTCCTTCACCACACAGACAAATGAGTAAATACAAACTCAAACACAACAGGCTTTTTAATAGAAGTGTGACTAGAAGTTTTACCTCTGGTGTGATGCCCCAAGGCATCTTGGGAAGGAAACTGAGCACAGCCTGAGAGAAGGCCTGGTGGGGGACGTCATGCTCTAAAAGAAGAACCTCCTGCTCTGTTTCCTTGTCCCCTGCACTCCCCAGACTGCGCACAAAGTGACCCTAACAAAGAGGAAAGAATAATGTCTCTTCATGGACAGACTTGTTTTTGGAGCAAATATTATCATGTCAAGTCCAAGAAGTGTTATCTTCGAGAATTAAAGAACACATTAAAAACTCAATGTCCTATCCTACTCAGAGTGAGATATCTATGGTGTCACTCTGAAGAGTTTTCACTCACATTTGGATATCTGGAGTGTTTGGGCCAGCCGTCGATGGCCACCATGATTCTCTGACCGGCCAGTGTGGCTGCCTGCCGTGTTTCGATGCGGATGCGAGGAATACGGCGGTCTGCTGGGGTGAAGAGATGCCGGGTTGACTTAGTGAAAAATGGAAAGAAATGGATGTTTAGCACTGAGGGTAAGAGACAAGGGATTGAGACAGTTTGTAAAAACAGTACACTTTTTTTTGGTAACTCATGTAAAAATGCATATCAAGTATTTATATCTAGACTTACCTCTTTAATCTGGGATGCATTGAGCATGCCACAGAACGGCCTCCAGCTCCGTTTGATGATTCCAACAACTTTGCCTGTGGGCTTTCTGGCTGCTTCAGCTGCTGATATCCTCAACTGTCCAGTCACAGAAGAAAGTAGAGCTCATCAAAATAACACAACAGCATCTGAATTCACATTATTCAACACATTTTGAAAAGAGAGACTTTCTTTTTGGGCAGCACAGTATCCAGATCCAATGAACAACCTGCTGTCTTTTATTCTAGCTGACAGGAGGAGAACACCTCCTCTAACTTTCAACAAATGCAAAGCCAATGTCATCAAAACTCACTGCCTTCTCCTCCTCTTCTTCTTCAGCCTCATCATCCTTTGCAGCGCCTTCGTCTTGCAGCACAACTGAAGAGGGCGCCACCCACTGATTACGCGGCAAAAGCTGCACGGCAACAACATCTTGGTAGACTGCTCTGTTGAGGTTCTGAAGACCCTGGATGAGAACCTGGAAGCAAGAAATAAGACAGTACAGAACTTTTAACATTTGTGCACTGACTTGTAATGTAGTAACTGGAAAGTTACATCTCAACAAGAAGAGGTTCTCGTCAAATCCCATGAGGGCTCAGATGTCCTTGTTGAGACCTAATAACAAGTTAGACTTTGACACACACACACCTCTGTGCTCTCTTCCCCCTCTCCCTGCACAAAGACTGAGGCCTCCAGATAGTTGTCCCTGCTGGCCCTGAATGTGCCCTGGAGGAAGGTGCCGCTCTTAATTCCTGCCTGGATCCTGGACAGGGGAAGATGCTCCGGGAATAGCACCTTACTGCTTGTGATATCATTCTAAGGGAGAGAAGGAAAAAGCTTCAATCAAAGGAATGATATAAAGTTTGGGAAGGCATGATAGCTAAACAGAAGATAGCGGTCTCTATTGGATATATCACATGACTTCGGTTACCTTGTCATCATTGGACAAAGCCAGGCGATCAACAAGCTCAGGGTTCGCTATCAGACTCTTGATGTATTCTTCACCTGGATTATAAAGGAACAAATTCTTGTGATAAATTATTTGGAGATTGATAGAGGCTTAATAAAAGATAGATGGTTTATCAAATAAAACTTTTTAAAAAGCCCAACATGATTTACATTTTAACACCAGCAGGCCCTTCTCTTCAGCCTTCTGCTTGTTCCCGGTGTCATTGGTGAGGAGGACCACCTTGAGCCCCTCTGCATCAGACTTGGATGTCTTCAGATGCTTGCAGTACCAGGTTGTTGCCACACGGATTGCGCGATCATTACGATCATTTGCACTCTCTCCTGGTTCACGTTCAATAAATGTCTCCCTGGAAAAAATACACATTGAAATGGTGAAAGTGCAACACGTGTGAAGAGCCAGAACTGTGTCTGTGTGATGCGGTCAAGTCAGTGGTGCCTCAGTACCTGTGGTGTTCGTTGGTAAAGGTGTAGAAGTGCTTCTCTTTTTCATGTATAATGTCCTTCAGGCGTTTATAGACCGGTGCGCTGCGGTGGCGAACCTCCTGCAGCACCGTCTGAAGGATAATAACATTACGAATCACAGGATCTTCCAGCACGTCAATCTACAGGACGGACAAAAAAGACACATAGAGGTGAAGGGAGAATCAGGGCTATTCTGAATCAGGTGCAGAAGTTATACGGATGAAAATACAGATGTTTGTTTTTTTTGATTGCTATTTGTCCTCAACAAGACGGTTCTTTTTAGGAAATTAATCATTTTAATGGTTCTCTAGTATGGAAGTTCTAATGAATCTGATTTAACAGTCAATATTATTTCAGGAAGGTCTTCATAACAGGTATCATAGTAGATCCTTAGGGGGGGCTTATGCTACACTGGATTGCCAAAATCATCCACTTCAGAGGGAGTTTGAGCTTCTGCTCTCAAGCTTCAAATTCAGGTCCCCAGTGCAGAAGACTGAAGACCTCAGGTCTCATTTATCTTAAATACAATATGCTTAAAGCTGCTGTGAGGAACTTTTGGTATGTGCTGTTTAGGAGACGATTTACTTGCAGTAATATTTGTAAATTTGCACACCTTCTTATTGGACTTATGCATTTTTCCACTTGGCAGAATTCCATTTTTTTAATTATTATTATTTAACTACTATTTTTTAATGTAAAAAATACCTCTGCTACTCACCACTGCACTATTATCATATTATTTTAGTCTGTACATATTAGTCATGCCTTTTGTTGTGCTTTTGTATTTATAGCTGTTGTTATTATTATTATATTTTTATTTTTATTTGTATGTCTTATTCTTATGCCTTGTACAAAGAGAGCACAGTTTACAAAGTCAATTTCCTTGTGTGTTCAAGCATACCTGGCCAATAAAGCTGATTCTGATTCTGATTCTGATTCTTTTTAGGTCTGATTTCACTGTTAATGTTGTCCTTGTGTATTGTGTCATTCTGTGCTAATGCTGCGACACAAACATCCTCATGTGGGACATCAAAGACAGTCAGCATCTGCAGAATCCAGGAATAAGCATCACCAAAATCTATTATACATCTCCAGTCTTAAAAAGCAGATGATATAACTGGCAAATACTGGGAACACAACAAAACCACGTATAGTTCATTCATAAAGTCTCCCCCCGTTGCCAAACAAACCCATCGTGTTCAGGTATGAACTACCATTTCATTGGTTGGTGGGATTATTTACCTGATGCAGCACCACATTGGTGTCAGGGACCAGATAGTGAGGATAGGAGCACAGACTGCTCTCTAAACACGCGTCTCTCTGAAGCACCGTGGACTCCTGTTTGCATTCAGTGCAGACTTCGCTCCCGCACCAAATATCATCTCTCAGGTAATGCTCACGCACTATCTTCATCACCCCACCAGACCGGGTCTTCTTGACGAAGGTTTTGGATTTCAACATGATGAATATGAAGGCCTCAAACGCTTAAATCACAACGTTTTATCAGACCATTAGCCAGGAGAGAAAGTAGCTGCTGTCCATGTGTAAACTTAATCTATGGGCTAACAAAAACCTTCACAGAGTTTAACTAAACACCTTGGGCGTTTAATTACAACTGTGTACTTTTAATTTGTTTAATCTCTTTCAAAAAATCATACGAAGGAAAAATAACGTTTAAATAAAGATACCGCGTCAATTTATCATTTATAAGTATGCCTTATTTTGTTTGGAAAAACTCAGTGTTCACTTTTGGTTGACCATCCAATTTGTCTTCGATGAAAACAAAGCAGAGGAAGGCAGAAGAGGAACTGACTGGTCGGCTCGTTAACAATGGGTTTATTAAACAGCGCCCCCCTGGTGTGGAAGAGGTACTGCATGAACTTTGCATTGCAACAAATTGTAGACAGTTGTCCCTAGTTGCAGTACACCCTGGATACCACAGGGGGCGCTGTAGCCGCGTCCACTCAGCAACACTGCAGTTGAAGGGTTGGCGGTTAGCTGGCAGCTCGAAGCGGGACCCTTGAAAACACAAACACCTCTACATGAGGGCTTTTCAGCTCCGGTAGACTCTGTAAACCATTTATGTTTCATTCAGCAGAAGTGTATGGATAGCCAGTTGTAAACAGTGTTATGGTTAGCTTAACTGAGGTTCGGTTAGCATTTGTTTGCACTCCTCCTTGATGTAAATTTAAGTATCAAACATCACGTTGTCTGTTAGCTGTTAACGAGCTCACATTTATTTACTCTACGTAGACTCTTTCCAGATAACCTCTCACTGGACCTGCGTAGGTTCCGTTAGCTAGCTTAACAAGAGGACAACACTGAAAAACATGCCTCCCAAGAGGCAGCAGCTGAGGCCGACAGCAGCCAACGTCTCCAGCTCCCTGGACCTGGAGTCTGAGGACATCAGCCTGGAGACCACCGTGCCCACCACAGAGGATGTCTCCTCCTCTGACGAGCAGCGGGACGGATCCCAGAAAGTGACTCGACAGCTGATCGAAAGGAAGGAGCTGCTGCACAACGTCCAGCTGCTGAAAATCGAGCTTTCTCAGAAAAACCTGATCATAGACAACATGAAGGCCGACCATATGTCGAAGGTAGGAGAGGAGAAATGTGGCAAAATCTGAGCCAGAGGAAATAATGTATTTTTTATTTTTTTCAAAGGCCCTATGAGGAGTTTTGAACTGGCTGAGAAACAGACTAAAAATGATACTGATGCTCTTTATGACCTTCAATAGCAAACCAGACCATCAGCAGCAACACTGACACCCTCCTCTGTTGTCATTTTTAATGCCTGAAACCGCCCTGAGGGGGTAGGTGTCAGACCAGATGATGGACATCTCGCTTCAGAAGCAGCCTTTATTTGACTGTTTTAATGGAAAATAATCACATTGCCTGATAAAGTTGGCTGTTAAAAGACAACAGGATGAGGTTTTGTTGAAAACACTACTTTTGCATGTATAGGACAAGAGATAAGAGGCATCACTTCGTTTACAAGGGGGGCGCCAGAACCGATACAAAACAAAAGTTCCTCACAGCAGCTTTAAACTTTATTTTAGATCTACATATCAAACAGTGGGTACATTCAGAAGAAGGAGCATCATACATAAACAATCATTAAAGATATAGAAACAATACAGCTTCAGTTGTTAATTTAAGGTAAATGAGAAAATTATACATACATAGAAAATAAATAATAAAATAAGTTGAGTAAGGAGAGGGAATAATTTACAAATCAGTGAGGGATTCTTTGCTGGAATCGTATATTTTAAGTGCTTTTGGTCCTTTCATTATTTTCAATAATGTTAGGTTTGGAATTCATTTAGAAAAACAACAAATTTGGGGGGAGATTTCATAGTCCTGTTTTTATGAATGAAGAATTTTGAGAGGCACAGGATTATGTTACAGCAGATTTCATCACTTTTCTTTTTTAATATAAAAGCAAAAGTTATGGCATTTATTAAAAAGGAAATTGGAATGGATTTCATTTTTACTTTTAACCATTCATGGATATCAATCCAGAAGGTTTTCACAGTTTGGCATGAGAAGAAAACATGGTCCGTCGACTCAACTTCATTTTCACAAAGGGAGCATAAATTGTCTTCAAATTTAAAGCGTGCACAGAGTAATTCTTTATAAGGAGAAACATTGTTCATAATTTTAAAGTGTGTATCTTTTGCTTTGGGTGGCATAGGGAATGTGAGATACATTGTTCTTAATTTCTCCGTTGATTTTTTGTCAAATTTGTGTAAAATGTCATTCCTGTTCTGTCTACATGGGAATAGTATTTCATTAAGATTATTCTTATCAATTTATTGCCAGAGGAAATAATCTGGTGGGGTAGTTTTTTTCCAATAATAATCTTGCGATAGTTATCATGCATGTGACTTTATGTGACAGATTGAGGAGCTGGAGGAGAGGCTGAATGATGCTCTTCATCAGAAACAAGTTTTGGCTCTGAGACTTGACAGCCAGCTGAAAGTGGCTCAAGAGGAGAACAGGTGAGGAAAGAAAACCAAGACTAAGTACCTTGTAAAAACACAGCTAAGGGCACACACATCAAAACATTTAAAAAGGGACAACACTGTATGATAGTATAAAAAACATTTGGACAATTTTAAGTTATTTGTAAACATCCATAAAAATCTGTCACATTTATCTATCCTGTCATTAAGATGTTAATCTGAAATACCAGCTGTTCTGACTAAATGTTGACGTCACCAGGAAGCAGCAGGCTCTGCGTAAGCAAGAGATGGAGGCCATCCTGCTCAGGCAGCAGCAGATGGAGGAGACGAACAGACAGCTGTGTGAGAGAGCTGGAGAACTGCAGAGGTCCTTCAGAGATTTGGACATCACCCAGGAAAAATACCAGGAGCTCCGTGACCTTCCTGATGACAAAATCTCCATACAGGAATATGTAGCTGTAAGTGCTGGAGTGTCATCTCTACAGCACCTGGTTGATTCAACTGATGGTGACCAGAGACATATGTTATTTATGACGTAGTGCAAGACAAAAGGATGTTTTTGTTTTTTCAGATGCGTTTCTATCAGGTGGTGACTCCTCTGCGGACTCAGCTGGCTGAGCTCAGTGTGAAGAGAGGCAGTTTGACTGATGAGCTGGATACACACAGAGCCCAGATGAAGGCTGTACTGGAGGTACAACCCACTATACAAACTTTTATAACATGTTTGTGCTGCCTTCTCACATTTTTCTGTCTGGTTTTTTTACTGTTTCATGGAGGTTATTCTTTAATCTGACTTTTGCATTATTGTAATCAGGGATTTTCTGACCTGACTAATATCCTCATCATGTCAATGGAAATTTATATTCCTACAAACCAACTACTCTGCAGATAAACCCTTCCCGATTGGTTTGCAGAGTATGACTACCATTAGCAGAACTAGCACCACCAGTCCTCCTTGCTGGACAACATCCACATGTCTGTGCTGGTTAATCATTGCTCTGTTCTAGTGGTTATTATGTGGCAGTTTAACCAGAAACAGCCTAAACACAACTTTATCTCTGGTTTGTTTACATCCAGATATAACAGTATAATATCAATATGGTGGTCGCTATTAAAGCTAAGGTTGGCAGTCTCGGAAAACTAGCATGAATTTGAATGTAGCATTTCCTCAGGACTCCGTCTAACCCCTCCCCTCCTCCCTCAGAGCTCCTCCAAAACGACGCCCCCCCGCTCATGCACGAGCGCCGCTGACTTGCGACCACATGATGGTGACTGATTCAAAACCGGTCCTCACCAAAACATTATCATAGTGAAAGTTAAAAACACAAATAAACATGGCTGCTGTTAGTACTTACAACTGTCATTCTAGCATTATCCAGTTGTACCGGTGACACGATATCAGGAGAAAAGCTATAATACATATAATACTGTAACAACTCTTCTGTTTGTTAAACATGTTCAGTGTAGATGCTACAGTGTTGACGGTTAGTGAAGGCATCAGGAGAGGTGTAGAGTGTGTGAGCTGGAGAGAGGAGAGACAAAAGGAGAAGTTCTTCATTCATTCAAACATTGATTGTTGTTTTGTTGGTTGGCGTGATCACGGCTGACAGTGACCGGTTATTAAAACTAAACGTGTTCACGAATCGGCTCGTCATCCCCACAGCGTCCGGACGGACGCTACAATACATCTACATTTCTGTAGGACTTACTAAATGTCAGTCATTCTTCTGCTTGTCAGAGCCCCGTGGTGAGAGCTTTTTAGACTCTGATCCGGACTACAGTCCTGAGCAAAGCACCTCATCGGGTCAGAAGGGACAGGCCCGAGGTCGAGCGAGAGGGGCAGTCAGTAGAGTCAGGGGAAGTAGAGGCAGGATACGGGGACGAGGAGTACGCCGGGGAAATGTACGCGCAGGAGGCGGGCAGAACAGCAGGATGGGATTTAAATGGTTTAAAATTTTGGCACCCAAAAAAGGCTGATTGGTTGGTGTTTTCCCAGGTTTACTCCGGCTGTAGATAGCAGCTTTTCTTCGCTCTTTTTTAAGAACACATTATGTATTGATTGCCATCAGGACATAAAGATCATTTTAACCAGTATAACAAAAAGTGTATCTAAATCCGACTACCAACCCCAGCTTTAACCAGGGCTTCAGCCCAGGCTGGTAGCGGGTGACTGCGCCACAACTTAGACACAACACATTACTGACCAATCAGGCCTGGTGCTGACCAGCGAGGGTTACGACATCTAATCGCTTAGCCATCTAAATGCGCACATCCCTTACTGTAATAGATAAAAAAAACATGTATGTTTACATTTTGTTACTTTTTATGTGTGTCTGGGCAAACTCAACTCAACTGTATTTATATAGCACCTTTCATACATAAAAACATGCAGCCCAAAGTGCTTCACAGAATAACACAGAAACAGAAAACAACAGCAATGGTAAAATGATAAAAGACATGATAATAAATAAAATACTTAAAAATAAAATAAAATCAATACAGTAAAATTAATAAAATGAGTTATGGTGGAAAGAAAAGTTAAAAATAAGGTAGCATTAACAAGATCAGGTGAATACAAGAAATACATTAAAAAAAATAATTAAATAAGATAAATATATGTTAAAGCAATGATTCAAATAACAATGGTTAAAATAATTACAAAAGTAATAAAATAATAATAATAATAATAATAATAATAATAATAATAATAATAATAATAATAATAATAATAATAATAATAATAATGCAGTCCAGGGTTAGAAATGAACTACTCCAAATTAAAAGCTAGATTAAAAGGGTAAGTCTTTAGTTTACTTTTAAAAACACCCAGAGAGCTTGCCGTCTTAATGTCCAGAGGCAGATAGTTCCACAGCTTGGGGGGCGTAAAAACAGAAAGCTCTCTGGCCAGCACGTGTGAACATCAGTCACAGTTTATTATTTTCATCATACCTCAAGATCAAACTTCTTCTTTGCAAACACTCAATTTCCAGACTGTGAGTCATGTATCATGTATCTGGAGAGCACAGACATCAAGAGTGCAGAGGGGTCATGAGTTCATGGGGAAAGTGATAAAGTGGTGCAGCGACGAGATCAGTCACCTTTAACATGTTTGTGGTTTTTTTTTTTTGCTTCAGTGGTGTCAATTACTCTGTCCTTAAAACTGTCTCGACCTGCAGTGTTCAGACTGAGAGAAGCGTGGTTAACAAACCAGTCAAGCTAGCAGCAGTGTCCCTGTAGGCATAAATGACAAGATGATGAGATAATGACGAGTCACATTAAAGTCAAATGTAGAATCCAGGTGAGGTCATCTGAGGTTGTGATGGCCCAGGGAATTTTTTTCTTGACAAACAAGATCTTTGAGGCCAAATGAGTGCAGCTTTAAAGCTGGTATTTCATCATGAAGTTAGTGAACTGGTGCTTTCTTTTGTGTGTGTGCTGAAGTTTATTTTTTCAATACATAGCCACTCACATTTATCTAGCAGGTAAACTACTCTGAGTTGATGTTTACTGCACGATTAAACTCCTGTAGGAACTGAATGATGCTGTCAGGATGGCAGTGAGCAAGATGCTAATGGAGATACCAAGAAGCAAGGACAAGAATATACTTAAAACAATAAGATATGCAAACAAACAGAGAGAAAAAGTAATGCATGAGAACATGAACACATGTGAAACGTTATAATTCAACAAAGTGACATTTGGTTAATTCCAATGTGGAATAAATGCATAAACTGTTATTGCTTAATGCTAGGGTTGCAAAGGGATGGAAAATGTCCGGTAAATTTCCATGGGAAGTTAAGCTGGGGAATTTTGGAAATATTCCAAATTGGAAACTTTTCATGGGAATTATGGGAATTTATGGGAATTAGCTGGGAATTGAGGGTAATTTTATTGAAAAGTTTCATATCCAAGCATAAATATGTTTTGTGATAAGTAGACATCCATCCAAAATAATACGGTTAAAACAGATTTATTTGTAAGTACAACTTTATCAAGTGTTAAATATTTTATTGAACAATCAATTCTTTCATTGAAGAAAAAAAACATGAATGTTGAGTTAAATATTACTAATCCCCCCCCGACCCAACCCATTCAAAAATTAACGAAAAATGCAATCCCAACAAAGTCACATTCAAAATGTTAAATGAAAAGAGCCCCTCTCCCTCCAAAAAAGTCCCATTCAACATGCAAATAAAAAAGCATCTTCCCTCAAGCTCCTCAAGCCTAACCTCTGCAGGATTCTAGAAATCATCTGTGCATGTGATGGAGGAATGCACAGTGCATGTAGGGGGCGTGGTCTCAATAGCCCTGCAGTAAGCAGTGTGCTATGTGCATGTGATTGAGGAATAGCATAGATATTCAACTGTACTTGCATGAAATCTGGTTGTTTTAGTCAGGATTATGCTAAAATATATTTTCCCCAACTATATTTAAGTTCCCTATTAAGAGCCAACATTCAATTTAGTAAATTCCTGGTTTATTCCCATAAATTCCAGTTAATTCCCATGGAGAGTTTCCAACTTTGAAAATTTCCAGAATTTTGCAACCCTACTCAATGCTAGTATTTGTATGTCTTATAGCTTTAGGAAGAGGAGTCCCATAGTTGATGCAACGTTAAAAAAAAGCTGAGTTTACATGTTACGCAAATGTGTGGTGGTTAGTTTATAAAAGACAGTCTGAAGAGGATGAAAGAGGACATGAAGGATTAATAAACCAACAAAAACCATTAAGAGCTCGGGAAACAAAAGAACTTTGAATCCTACAAGAGGCCAATGTAGGTCAGCTAAACTGAGTTAGTTGAGTCTACCTGAAATAGATGATTTAACAACAATCATGTCACCACTTCATATAATTCTGTTGTTGTCTGTTTGTGTTTCATCAGAGCTACGAGGAGGAGCGGCGGCTGCGCACCGAGCTGGAGCTGAGAAGCCAGAGACTCACCCTGGAACTAGCCGACACCAAACAGCAGATCCAAGAAGGAGACTACCGCCGAGACAACTACCCGAGCGTCAAGCGGTGTGTAACATCTGTTCCTGTTAGTGTGATAGAGGAGGAGTTGGATCAGCCTGCTACCTTAAAATCTATTGAGGGTTACAGAACAGTTAGTATTCTAACCTATTCATACCAAGAATACATGGAAGAGCATTCTTACTTACCACAGCTTTCTCTCTCTTAAAGAACTGATTTAACCTTTCTACCTTCTCTTGATTATTATTGATTACAAGATCCATTTAAGACCTGTAACTCATTGTTATTTTTGAGCCACTGGGTTTGTGTTGTGTTGTGAATTACCTACATGTCTATGACACAACAGAAGAAAGAGCTGAAGGTTGTGTGAGTGGTTAATTTTGTGTATTAGATTTATACTTTATTTAATTTTCTAGGCGGTTAACAAAGGGATCTTGGGAGGGTCGAATTTGTTTATGGTTAGTTATTTATTGATTGATTTATTCTTGAATAACAGATTTTCTTTTAGACAACAAATGGAATCAAGTTGATTTGAGTTTGTCTTAAATTCTGCTGAAGTAACCTGAAGTTGAAACCGTTTTCATCCTGGTTTATAGAGAGCGTGACAACTTCGAAGCAGAGCTGAAGGAGTTAAAAAGGAGATCTGAGAGCCTCGAGTTGTCTCATGCTGCACTGATCACGGAGAGGAACACACTCAGTAAAGAGGTGCTTCAGACACACACGCACACACACACACACACACACACACTCTTTTTTAGTCTTTATCATACTTCCTAAAGACCTTCTTAAATGGTCTTTTGTCTGTGTAACAGTATTTGTTTTTTCTCTTCTTGCCCACCAGGTGGCGACATTGCAGCAGTCAGTGACTCTCCTGCAGAAGGACAAGGAGTACTTACACAGACAGAACATGGAGCTGAGTGTCCGATGTGCGCATGAAGAAGACCGCCTGGAGAGGCTGCAGGTTTATTAAAAAAAACACAAAAATACACAACACATTCTCTATTGGAAAGGACTCCTCTAATGCCTTACTTCACTTTTACTTTGCAGAAACAATTAGAAGACACTAAGAAAGCAAGAGAGGATGCCTACGAAAAATATGTGGCATCCAGGTCAGACTCTACTTTTGTACACCTTTTAATTTTGACACTGATGATGGAAATGTGTTGTTTTTGTAACTTTTCTCTCTTTTTTCCACAACAGAGATCATTATAAGTCAGAGTACGAGACTAAGTTGAGAGATGAGCTGGAGAACATCCGACTGAAAACAAGTCAGGAGATAGACAACCTGCAGAGAACCTCCAGGGAGATGTATGAGAGGGAGAACAGGTACCAGCCTTTGTTTTCTTATTGTTGGAATAACACTTGGGAACTGTATGTGGGACGGAAAAATAAATACATAGAAGGAGAGCTGTTCAAAAGAATGAAGAACTCAGATATTTTACTAACATACCAAGTCAGTTACTGAGACTCTGAGAACTGTTTTCTAAATGCAATTTAACAGAACACGCTGCATGTCGGGGGTGTATTTCTGTTGTGTGTGTGTTGGACAAGGAACCTGCGTGAGGCCAGAGACAACGCTGTGCTTGAGAAGGACAGAGCCATTGCTACTGAGAGAGACACTCAGTCCAGATATGACCAACTGCTGGAACAGTGAGTAGTGCCATCTGGTACAGACACAAGGTGCCACACAGTTCATATCAAATACTTTGCATCATGTAGAGGTCACATCGACCCAGAGGGGCCTTAGATCTCTCTCTTCTCTGTCATTCTTTCCTGCTTGTTCTTCCATGATGAAAACTAAAGGGTAAAGTAAGAAGTGTCAGGGAAAGTGACGGAGCACACAATGCACATTAAACAGCAGCAAATATATTGATTTACTGTAATGACCAGAATAGAGGACTCTGAAGAATGATTTTTGGGAAAATACTTTTTGATGACAAAAGAGTTCATTTGCAAAAACAGATATCTCCGTTTTTTATAAATTTCCAAAAAACATATTTCCTTTTTAATATTTTTTTTTAATAAAGTTACATTTTTAAGATACAGCTAATTAGTAATGTCATTTTGACTTAGTAAAAGCCACCCAACTTCAATTGATTTGATAATACCTTAAGCTAGTAATAAAAAAAATATGTTTTTGAAACATTTTTTTAAAACTCTTCATATTTAATTGAAAATATCAATAAAACAGACACATTAAATACATCAAAGTAAGCTAATGATTTAAACACCTTATACATAAAATCACGTTTTTAATGTCTTAAAATCATCAGAATCAGAATCAGAATCAGAATCAGCTTTATTCGCCAAGTATGCTTGAACACACAAGGAATTTGACTTTGGTAAACTGTGCTCTCTTTGTACAAGGCATAGGAATAGGAATAAGAACTACAATAAAAAATAAAATAAAAATATAATAACAATAACCTTAGCTATAAATACAAAGAAACAACAAATAGGCTTGACTAATATGTACAGGCTAAAATAATATGATAAAGTGCAGTGGTGAGTTGCAGAGGTAGTTTTACATTATAAAATAGAAGTTAAATAATACAAAAAATAGAAATATGGAATTCTGCTTGAGAATTGTTGCATTGTGTATCTACATGTCTATTTACAGAGAGTATTTATCTGACAGGTATGACACTGTTATGGTTTAGTGTTCATCAGAGTGACAGCCTGGGGGAAGAAACTGTTCTTATGGCGGGTTGTTTTGGCGCACAGTGATCTGTAGCGCCTGCCGGAGGGGAGGAGTTTGAAGAGTTTGTGTCCAGGGTGTGAGGGGTCAGCGGTGATGCCACCTGCCCGTTTCCTGGCCCGGGACCGGTACAAGTCCTGGATGGGGGGCAGGTCGACACCGATGATTTTTTCTGCAGTCCTTATAGTCCGTTGCAGTCTGTGTTTGTCTAGTTTGGTTGCAGAGCCAAACCAGACAGTGATGGAGGTACACAGAACAGACTGGATGATGGAGGTGTAGAACATGATCAGCAGCTCCTGGGGCAGGTTGAACTTCCTGAGCTGACGCAGGAAGTACATCCTCTGCTGGGCCTTTTTTCTGATTGTGTCTATGTGGGAGGTCCACCTCAGGTCCCGGGAAATAGTGGATCCCAGGAACCTGAAAGAGTCCACAGTAGACACAGTGCTGTTCAGGATGGTGAGGGGGGGGAGTGGGGGGGGGCTTCTCCTGAAGTCCACTGTCATCTCTACCGTCTTGAGCGGGTTCAGCTCCAGATGGTTCTGACTACACCAGAGAGCCAGCTGTTCCACCTCCTGTCTGTAAGCAGACTCGTCTCCGTCCTGGATGAGACCGATGACGGTGGTGTCGTCTGCAAACTTCAGGAGTTTCACCGAGGGGTCTCCTGAGGTGCAGTCATTGGTGTAGAGGGAGAAGAGCAGTGGGGAGAGAACACATCCCTGTGGGGCGCCAGTGCTGATGGTCCGGGTGCTGGATTTGATGCTCCCCAGCCTCACCTGCTGTCTCCTGTCCGTCAGGAAGTTGGTGATCCACTGACAGATGGAGGCCGGCACTGTGAGCTGGGTGAGTTTCTGGTGCAGGATGTCTGGTATGATGGTGTTGAACGCAGAGCTGAAGTCCACAAACAGGATCCTAGCGTAGGTCCTGGGGGAGTCCAGGTGATGCAGGATGTAGTTCAGACCCATATTGACTGCATCCTCCACCGACCTGTTTGCCCGATAGGCAAACTGCAGGGGGTCCAGCAGGGGGCCTGTGATGTCCTTCAGGTGGCTCAAATGGTTTTTTTTTGGGGGGGGGGTGGGGGTTTACATTTAAATGTAAATAAAGCACCCAAGCATAAATAATTAGAACAACCTGCAGATGGATGACGGATCAGGCAATGGTCATACCTTCTATATCTTTTTCAGTAAGACTATTTTATTCGCATGTCACCATTAGACAGCATGCACCATGGCACCATATATCTTGACTATTTGACATTTCTTTAACGTCTCTGCTGCATTGTTTTTTCTTAGAGAAGCCATCATGACTCTGCCTCAGCTATTAGTTAACGAGTCCTGCTTTGTGCTACCTGCCCCAGTCACCATGTCCCTCCATCCTTTTTCCTCCTGGCACTGTAGCAGTGAATGACGTCTCACCTCAGTCATGAGGCGCACTGACCACTGTCTCGACATTTAATTACTAAACCTGGAATAAAACACAAAACCACTTTTTTTCAGATGTTTTTCAAGGGAAGAAACTTGTCTTATATTAGGGTAAATGCAGCCAAATTGAGTATATTAATTCAGAAAATATATTATTTGCAAAACTGCTTGGACCAGACGGCCTCCATCTGTTGACGTCAGTTGTTCAGCGAGCGATCATGCACATTTGCATGCTATAAAAGCGCAGCCAGGAGGATAACAATGGTAAGGTGGTTGAAATGCTTCTTCAGGGTTCCCACGCGTCCCGGAAAACCTGGAAAACCTGGAAAATAGTTGACCAGTTTTCCAGTACTGGAAAACACCTGGAAAATGGGAGAAAAAGTCAAATCTCCTGGAAAAGCACGTATAGTCCTGGAAAATTATTCCAACATGGCTGCGTGCAACCTGACCGTATTAACAAAACACATCCCCATTCATTGAAAGTTGAGTGCACGCTGTGCTGGAAAAGACAGCGACACTGCGCAACTTTTTTCACATCTTTTCTTCTTCACTTCATAATCATGCATTCACAGAAAACGGGGGTATATTGTTTATGTTTTATGTCACATTAACCTTGTAGAGTGCTCTTTTGATTCAAAGAGTCTTATATTTAAGTTATAGTGTGACCAGTGGAGTCGGACAGAGAGCTTGGGGGTCTGTGCCTCACAACTTTCTCTGCAGGCTGAGAGCTCAATTACTGCACTCTAGCTCAGTTGTTCTCAAAGTGGGGTCCTGGGACCCCTGGGGGTCCACGAACCGTAGCATGGGGGTCCGTAAAATAATTTGAATACATTTCTAATAAATTATAAAATTGTGCTGTGTCATTAAAAAACAGTATATACACCACTGTTATGACACCATTTAGTGGCTCGAAGGGATATGTGAGTCTTGTTACTGTTAATTTTCTGAAAGCGTTAAGATCAATTACTTGAAAAGTATAAATGCTGTCATGTTGAGTCCACAAGGAATGAAATGACCCTCTGTTTTAAAGTATACAAGTGGTATTTACTTGATTCAAATTGAAGTGTTATCTGTTTATCACTATGGTACAGGTCTGAAGTATTTACATTGATACGTTTTACAATACAAATAGTTCCAAGGGCAACTAAGAGTGTAAATAGTAGTAAGCATGTGCTTTAGTGACTGGAAAAGTTGGGCTCTTTTCAGAGAGCCGGCTCTTTTAACTCAGCTCCCAAAGAAGAGCCGGCTCTTTCGGCTCCCGAACGGCTCTTAATTTAGGATCTTTTGTTGCCGTAAATTTTACCTTAACTTTGCAAAAACTATGGTTTGTGTTGAAAACCCTTTAAGGTACCGTGTTTTTATGAGAAGCCTTATAATTGCCCAATTTTGTGCATTTCTGTTAGGGTTAGGGTTAGGATTAGGGTCAACCAGAACCGAACCATACCTGAGCCAGAACGTACCAGAACTGAACCAGAGCAGAACCAGAACCAAACCAAACCAAACCAGAACCGTACCAGAACCGAACCAAAACCGAACCAGAACCAAACCAGAACCAAACCAGAACGTACCAGAACTGAACCAGAGCCGAACCAGAACCGAACCGAACCGAACCAGAATGTACCAGAACTGAACCAGAACTTTACCAGAACCGTACAAGAACCGAACCAGAACTGAACCAGAACCGTGCCAGAACCACACCAGAACCGAACCGAACCGAACCAGAACCGAACCGGACCAGAACTGTGCCAGAACCGTACAAGATCTGAACCAGAACCAGACCAGAACCGAACCAGAACCAGAACCAAACTCAAGCAAACAGAACCAGAACTCAAGCAAATAGGACTAGAACCAGAACTCAAGCAAATAGGACCAGAACCAGAACCAAACTCAAGCAAACATTATGAATGTCCTCAGGTTGGCATTGAGAAAAATCAGATGCCTCAGCTTGGATGGGCTGATCCGATTTCTCCTCTCAGTGAGTTTTTGCCCGGTCTTCAAGAAGACTCTCTCTGAGGGAACAGATGAAGCCACGATACAGAGCCTCCCCTCCATCACCTGTATCCTATATCCTCACATGTGATTGGCCGCATGGCCGCCATGCTGACCAATCAAAACAAAGCTCTGCTGTGAGCAGAGCTGGGGCTGAGCACTGTTAGAGCTAAGCAGCGAAAGGAAAAAACTGGGAGCCGGCTCTCTCTCGATGCGAGCCGGCTCTTCTGATCCACTATAAAGCATTGGCTCTCAGAGCCGCAGCTTTTGATCATGACACATCACTAATGTGCTTAATCTTTGTTACAATTATGAGGGGGTCCTTGGACAATTTTCTCACCTGTAAGGGGTCCTTGGCTCCAAAAAGTTTGAGAACCCCTGATCTAGCTAGTAGGAGTGCAAACTCCCGATAGTGAAAACAAACGGAACAAAAAGAGCGACACAGCTGCACAGAAACTCCACGTTGTAGACATCGCTGATCATAATAGACATCGCCATGCAGGAAGACGGTTTGCATTTTTTTAAACCTCTGAGAGATCTTCAAATATAGAGTGCGTCTTTACACCAGTGCAATTTTTTTTTAGTTTACGGTAACTTAAATAAAAAAAACGTGACATTTGCTTTGTTTTATATCGACCACTCAGCAGGATGAATATCATGATTAAGCAGGTATATTTTGAGTTTGAGTTGAGTTGAGAAACATTTGTGGCCATTTTTGTCATTCAGATCTATTTAGGTCATTAAAGCACTGATCCTCTGATCATTATTATTATTTAATTATTTTAATAAGGCAGCTTCCTGATTCCTTTGCTGGCTCTTTTGTTTTTTTCTTAGCTAATTTTATATTTTTTGAGAAAAGAGAAAGCTGAGATGAGAGTTGCCCATCATTGTTACTTGGTTGCACTAATAAAGTGAAGTGCTGTACATCTGTGGTCGCATTATTCTATTATCAATTTGCCATCATTTTTAAATATGTAAGAGATGATTTCATTGATAGCCATAGACTACATGTCTTTCAATTTAGACTTCCACTTAGAGGAACATATTAGACTATTTAGGAGCTAAATTAGGAACTAATTTAGACTGTCATACCAGCTTGATCATCAATGAAAATGTCCTGGAAATGTCCTGGAAAATGATCTCAGGAAAAGAGTGGGAACCCTGCTTCTTGTTTGCCTCAATATTTAGTTATTTCTGAAAATATTGAACTACAAAAGTATAGAATTTGTATCATCTTTCTTTTCAATGTTATTATGACACTGTAAAACCACATGCATACATTTATTCATGATATTTTGTAAATTTTTCTTGGCCATACAAGGGGTACTTGGCTGAAATTGTTTTTGAAAAGGGGGACACAAGTCAAAAAAGTTTGAGAACCTCTGATCTAGGGTTATTCGCTATTGATCCACCAGCTTCCTTACAACTTCAGGTACACACAGCTGTCATGCACTGGAAATAACTTCTCTGTGTACAGTATGTACAATTTCAAACATACTGCAAGTTCCTAACATGCCTTTGCTGTGCAGAACTTAACTTGCTTCACAGGATAATAACTTCTGTGCACATAATAGTAACCTTCACAAGGTATATCTTGCATTTGCACCAAATGAGAACAAAACAAGTCAGTAGAAGCCTTGTGCAGTATTCAGTGCCCGGCATGATAAAGCATTTAAGCAAACATCATCCAGATCTGATTAAGTTTGTGTCCACAGTCTGAACTGTTGTAGCTCAGGTTGTGCTGCTGTGATCCATAGGGGGAAATAGAGAGTTAGGAGTTAAAGACTCAAACTAGGGGTTAGGGGTAGAGTTAGGAGTTAAAGACTCAAACTGCAGCACTTAAAATGTAGGTTAGTTCCTGGTTGCGTTGTTAAAAGGCTGCATGTCAGGAAAAGTGTAGGAACTTCACCTGAGGGCAACTGTTAAACTGTCAAACTTGGGCCAGTTGGTACAGTTTTTTGATGTCAGGGTTAATCACACCATATTTCAAATTCATGGCTAGTCTCTGTGGGCCAATCAGGAATGTGTTAGCTTGTTGTGTGTGTGAGGTCACCCAAAGTCATGCTACTATGATTAATAAGACGGCCATTTTGTTCTTTATTTGATTCCTCGCTGTGGTGCTTTTTCAGTCCCTGAAAGCCGTGAGCTTGTTCTCGCTCTGCTGCTGATGTGTGAGTCGCAGCGGCAGCCTCTCATCAGCGCGTGTTATGGGAGCGGCAGTGCTTTGGTGGATGTGGTCTGTTTCTCACTAAAGATCACATGAATGCTCTGCTGAAACTGAGGGGTCAGGAGGAGCACATGGAAGTCAGAGTTCACTGAAGGCCTGCACCAACTGGTGTCACTGGCCTCCCTTCCTGCCTGCCTCTCAGGAGTGAAAAAGTTTCAGGGCAGGTTCAATGCAGACTGAGACTGTGAACTACTGAACACATGTCATATATTCTGTTAATGACCATAGACTGTGTAATACGATGGATGACGTGACAGGGGAGCCCTGAACTGAAACCAAAAGCCCTGAAGTGAAACCAAAAGATTTAGAGCTCACTTGGTGACTGGCTGCAGTAGAGGTCATAAAGCCCGCCTCCTCCATGTTAACAGATCGGACATGGGTCAAACTTTACAATTCAAATACACATCAAAGAAAATGTTTCTCAAACATGGTACCTGTCATCAAAGTGATTCCTTTTTATGCTGAGTAATGTTCCAATGCTCATTTTCATGAGAGTTTTAGTTTCATGTAGTTATTTAGTGACATAGAAATAGGGTTGAACTAGGGCCCTATGCTTTCCGGTTCACGGAATCGCGGACAGTATCGTAGAATTGGCCAATAAAAACGGAATCTACTGTTAAACATGGAATATCGCGGAAATTGACATAATGTGACTCACTGTCATCATGAGACAATGTTTCTTCACTTCAACATGTTGTTTATTTAGGGAGGAGGCGGGTGAATATTTGTGAGGAGATGCACAGGTGGTGCCCAGATAAGTGCCCCCCGGAAACATTTCCCCAGACAAACGTTCCTCTCCCTCGTGATGTCACTGGGCGGTGGGAAACCTAAATGGAGAGAGATGGTACCTCACAAGGACTAGCTAGTCCTACTATTAGAATACTTGTCCTAAGGCAATCACCTGTGATGAGCTGAAATGGACAAAACAACTCAAATGGACTTGTGTTTACATTCAGTTATTTCTTTTACTTGAAACCATTTAAAATTATAAGCACTTTGTACTTATAGCACTTATTGGTACATTGTTATGTTACAACATTATGTTTTGACTTAACGTACTGGCCAAAATTGTGCAATGATGTGTTGCATCAATAAATTTAAGGATTTTTGCATTTCAGTAATGGACATTTTATTCACTGACACAAAAAGCACACACTATATGGTGGTAAAGTGACTTTGGGTACTTAGAAAAGCGCTATATAAATTCTATGAAATATTCATATTATTATTATTATTATTATTAAAATAAGTGTAAAGGGTAAAAAACGGAATTCTAAAAAATTAAAATGGAAACAACAGAATTTGGAAAAACAATAAAACGCATTCCATAGGGCCTTATTCAACGGCTCTTCCATTGTGACTGCTTACCCAGGAACCTTATTTTAGATTCGGAAAACAACGGTCAAGATCAGAAGAGAGTAACAAGTCATTCCAGGCAACCGACCTAATCACTCAACTTACTTGTCTGCATATGCCGGCATTGACTTGCTGATTTGGCAAACGATTAAAGGATTGCACCGCTGCCAATCAGAAGTCTGTCAAGTATGCATCTGAGCCAGTTATAATGTCAAGATGTAAGTAAGTTCATCACGTGTGTCTGGGTTAGTGGAAGAGGCATGACATCAATATTTGCTGACAGTGCTTGTCCTGGAGGTGTTTTGGCTTCACTTTTACACAGTGGGAGGACACAGAGATAGGCAGTTCATCATTATATGCAGTCAATGCAAATGAAATGTAAGTTGACTGTACTCCACACTTGAACTGGACATAGTACTTGAACGCAGCATTACATATTAAATTATGTCAGTGCATATATCAGAATGAAAAAGCTGTGTTATTCAGCTTGTTTTTTTAATATGACTTTTTTTTCTTTTTCTTACTTCCCCTTAGTTTTTTTGAATTTTTTTTTTAAATCCATTTTTGTTTTCTTTTATAAGCTTACAGTGATTTCTATTAATGTTGCAAGTCCAGTTCCCTGCTCAAGGCAACACTGCCCATCTCAGCTCAGCCTTGAAAAGAATTGCTGGATAATGGCCTTGGAGGAAGTTTCATATCTTCTGTACGAATTGCAACAGATATATTGTGAGCCCTGCTACTCGCACACGCACACACACACACACACACACACACACACACACACACTTTAGGCCAACCCATTTTCCATATTAAATGAGTTTCAAAAGTGTCCTGCACACCTTATCCTCTTTTCTTGTGCTATGCTTCTACTACATGAATGCCGGTTCTTCGCATTTATTGACAAGTCCAATATGTAGTATTTTATATGTAGTATACAAAGAAGTATTTTTCAAAACGATCTCTTTATTTGCATTGTTTTAATGCTTATGTATTTTATTCAAACTATACAATATTGTGTCTGCAACAGCCTCCCATAGACACACAAACAGCAGCAGCCACAGCAGTGTCCCTGTCCTGGGTTACTACGACATGCCGGTCATTTCTCTAGATCCAAACCACCAGCTGTTGCTCTTTCCATACACACTCAGAGACACACAAACACACACACACACACAGTGTTCACTCTCTCTTGCACTCTCTCTCTCTCTGCTTGCGATCACATTCCCTCTCTATGTCGCATCACAAGCCAGAAACGACAGATGCTCGCCACAAGCCCTTAACCCCTAACCCCACGCATGCCCCTATTTTTGGTTTAAAGAATGAGGCGGACAAGCTTGAAATGGCGTCAGATGATTGTAGCAAAGAGCGCCAGCTTCAATCTCGGTATCAGAAAGCCAGTTATGGTGATCAGTCTGTCCAAAACATCTAAAAAGTGTTGGGAGCGGTTTTCCATTTCCCACTCTGTACCAAAACTTAACTTTCTGTAACAAAATTGCTGAGTCAGCTGCTGTAAACACAAACATCAAAACTGGCTTTTGAGAAACCAGATAAAAGCTAAGGCAGGTCACTCTCCTCTGGAGGAGTTAGGTTTTTTTCCGACTTCACTTTGCTTCTTTGCATCTAGATTGCAGCTGTCATCAATAAGAGAAGGCATAAAATTTCCACCATGTGTACATGTCTGTCTGAGCACCCCGCTCAGGCCTGTGCTCCATGGATGATGAAATCCTATCAGGTCAGCTGTAATCGAGTTATTAATATTATCCAACCATCCTGCATGGTTTAATACAGTACGAGTATGAGTGTGAGTGTGTGTGTGATTTATAGCTGGATGAGAATTAGCACAGGGTTTGAAAATTGCGTAGTTTTTATTCTTAGGGTCACGGCAAATGATTATTCTCATTATTTATTATTTAAAAAAAATAAAATTTTATCTTTTTTTTTTTTTTCTTTTTAAGATTTTTGTCTTTGAAACGAAAGGAAGAGTGTAAATGAATCCATAATAGATAGATAGAGAGAAGATGTTTTAATAGTCATTCCCTCAAATTTGCTTCATTTTTAGCAAACACTACTGAAAATTGATAACTTTGAAATGACTATTCTGGTTTTGACAGAGCAGTTTCAGACTTGTCCATGTAAATTAAACATTTGTGTCATCCTGGTGATTTAAAGGTTCAACTATAAAGTTAACACAATAAAGTATTAAATCAGAGTTGCACATTCTGATATCTTATAAAGACGATAAAGGACAGAAACACTGGATCAAGTTTGATCCTCCTTTTTTTCATTGATGAACTTTGACTTCACTTTTTACACAGCATGCAATGAATTATGATGACTGTTGCTTAACACAGAGCTGTGTCATGTGGAAACAGAAACTGTTGAAGAAGTTATTTCTCTGTATGTCTCATACTTAATTATTTAACACCTAAGTAGGAACACCTTTCTGTTCTTAGCTGCCAACTAAAATTATGAAAAGTCAAACAAGACCAAACAGTGCTGGGAGCGCCATTGGGAAACCCTCTTCTGCAACAAAATGATTGAAGACTTGGCTTTCCTGTTTGGCGACTTAGTGCAATAAAGTCGTTGCCAGGCTGTGCCACAGAACGCTTTGAGCATGCAAATCATCTACAAACATAATTGTTACCATAAAAAGGAAGACAATGCAACATCAGTCTGAAACCACTAGGCATGACTGAACTCAACCAGGGGGGCCCCAGCTGAGTGTGTGAGCTACTTCCTCATCCAGACTTGTCCTACTTAATACCAAAACACACATTATCTCACTCTTTTACACACATTCAGGGAATATTGTGTAAGTCTGGGATCTACCTGTGTGTTTCTGTACATGCAGGTTTCGCCAGCTCCAGCTTGGTACGGACAACCGAGTATCAGAGCTGTCCAACCAGGCCAAGCTGCACTCGTTCGAAGCTGAGCGCGCTCAAATGGTCAAGGATGAGACAGCCAAGGCCCTGGCTCAGTGCCAGGTGGAGAACGAGAAACAGCAGAAGAAACTGGAGGTATACGAAACAGTGGTTGTCATTTTTTTATTTCTTTTATTTACCCTTTTGAAATGTTTTCAGCCATTCACCTTGACCGTAAGATATTTTCGGTACGAAGATAAAGCGATTTTTGAGAGATCACATACAGCGCTGCCCTATCAGTACACTCAGTAACATGAGCTTATTTCTCTAAACAAAACAGCACAAAGCTTCAAGAGTCTAAATTATTATCCTAAAACATTTCCCCCTGGATGCTGATGCTATCTAGTCTCTGATTTGATATGTTTTTCCAGTTTCTCAGCACCTGTCATGGTATAGTTGCAACATTTCAGCATCAAATGGATAATCTTTTTAAACATGTTTCATTCCATATCTTACTGTCATCACATTAATGCACTGAAATCCACAAACATGCAGAATCTTTAATGCAATTGTTGTAGAAGTTTACGTTAATTAAAGTCCAAGGGTTTGCTAACGGGGAATATTATTTGAATTATGTGATGTATGCAATTTTATAATTAGGATATGACTTATTTTATGAATGCTGATGATACTTTTCATTTTATGTCAAATTGTCAATGCCCCCCTGCAGCTCTCCAAAGTAACCTTAAATCACAATCACCAAGTCATCTTGTAACCAATTCTACTTCATGGAGGGAATTCAAGTGGAAGGTGATAATGAGATTCTTCCGGGCGCCAGCTATAGTGGCTAAAATGGGCCCAATATTTTCTAATATATGTTGGAGAAATTGCGGTACACAAAATGCTGACCATACTCACATATTCTGGACATGTGCAAAAATAAAAACATTTTGTGAGGAGGTTTTTAACACCAAGAGGCATTGATGGTAGAGCTGAAAAATATCTCTTACAAATACTTACTACAGCAGCTCTGAAATGTATAACAACTAAATGGCTAAAACCTGACCCTCCGACATATAGTAGATGGACTGAGAAGGTATTGGAAATCTATCACATGGAACGAATAACATACTCCCTAAGACTACAGAAAGAAACATTCATGGAAAGATGGAACCCTGCCATTTCAGTACTGCTTCTAAGCTGAAGCTACTACATACATGTGTAAACGCACGCATGCTCACGCACACACACACACGGCCACACACACGCGCAAATCCACTCCCCAACTCTTACCCCCTTTATTATTTATCTGCTTTTATCTTCTTCTTGTTTTCTGTATGTATATTTATATTTTTTACCTTATGATAGAGTTAAGTTATATCTATCTTGCTGGGTTATTTTTATTTTATTATTGTGCCTATCCTTGTAATCATATAGATACAGCTGTAAACAAAAAAGGAAAAATTAAGAATTGTGAATATTATTGTGTAAACTGTTGAATTTGAAATAAAAACTAAGTTAAAAAAAAAAAATCACAATCACCAAGTTTGAGTCTCAGAGATTAGGGTTATAACTACTAACAAGTCTCTCTCTGAGTTAAAATTATTCTATTATTTGATGTCATCAGAAGCTGTTATTTTTAACTGGAGATTTTTAAATGGGCTCTGTGCACCCTGTGAAGGCCTGGGCTGCATCAGTCCATAACACCCTTCAAACTTCCCCTCTTTCTCCATATTCAGGTTTACAATATTTCACCTTGAAATTTCTGAAATAAGAGTACCAGTATGTTAAAGCTGGGGGAACACATTTGCTGCAAACTTAAAAAAGAATGAGTCAAACCAAAGTTCGCTCCTTCTTTAATCCCACTGTGCAGTCAGGAAAGTCTAATCTAAGAACTTAAAATGAAATGTCCCAGTTTCAGGTATTACAGTATATGTCAACCCTGTAGCTTCATCCTTACCTCTCTCCACTGCAGAACCCCCACGCACGCACGCACGCACGCACGCACGCACGCACGCACGCACGCACGCACGCACGCACGCACGCACGCACGCACGCACGCACGCACGCACGCACGCACGCACGCACGCACGCACGCACGCACGCACGCACGCACAGAAAGTTAATTTAATGCAGATTGTTCGTGATGTCTGAATGAGGTACACCTCTTGACCTGTGTTTCAACCCTTTCCTGCTAGCCTGCTTGTCAGAGGAACTTTCACGGTGTAATATTGAGTTGCACACAAGACAATGAAAGAGAAAAATATAATGATATATTGCATGTATAATACATATGTATGATATTAGAAATGCTTAAAAGTGAATGGGTTATAAGTAGATTTTGATCATATTTGTACACATTTAAATGTTGACATTAGTCATTAAAACAACTTTGAGTATGGACAAGAGTTGAATTATGAGTTTCAGTGATATAAGTATCAAGCATCATTTTTAAATACACAAAAAGACACATCACATTATTTGTTTATTGATATATTTTTTGTCTCTCCTCTGTCATGGCTTCCCTCAGCTCCTGACCCAGGAGTTTTACAGGCTGCAGATGTCATCAGAGAAGCGGGTGGCGGAGCTGCAAGCTCAGAATGCCGAGCAGGCCGCTCGGCTCGTGACGTATGAAAAACTCGAGCAAGAGTTGGACCAAGTCACCATGCAGGCTGCCGAAAGTAAGGACATAGCACTAGCTCTTTGACACCCATTACATTACAGAGAAGTCAGAATGATAAAAGGATGATAAAACAAGCACTTGACATGTTGTGGGAGGAAAAGTGTGTGTGATAGAATTTGATTTCTCAATTAGTTTTTATCATGCACAAGGGAAAATTGAATATCTTAATTTAAACATGTTACTCTTAATTTGTGTGTAGTCACAGAGCTGGAGATGTACAGAAATAAATGTTTTATTTATTACCAGTTGAGAATGAAGATGAAGCAGAGAGAGTCCTGTTCTCGTACGGCTACGGAGCCAATGTTCCCACAACAGCCAAAAGAAGACTAAAACAAAGGTACAGTACACAACACACTTTACATGCCAGATTGATCACATGGCTGATATACTGACGTCCTTATTGATATGCCTACTGTATTTATGGGTTTATTTGACAGGAAATACATGCAGGCATTGTTACATCTAAATTATAATGCAACCAATGCAGTGTATGTGGGACTTCTAGCCATGGCTAATTGGTAGTCATTGTCCCTTGTTATGCTTTTGGGAAGTAAGGCACATGAAACAACACCGTAAAACAGACATGAAAACTAACAGTAAAGCCGGCAGACAAGGGGCCACATAGATCCATAAAGGATAACAGTTAAAGCCGACGTAGACATGCAGTCACATAGATCCATAAAAACTAACAACTAAAGCAGACATAGCCATGCAGCCACACACATGTATAAGAGCAAGCAGTCATTTTAATCTGAACTTTTATCTATAAATCTTTATTTTTATAGCCTCAATTGACAACAAATGTTATCTCAACACTTTGCAAAAAGAGCCGGTCTAGACCGTACTCTTTGTTTGTGTTTTTTACAGAGACGCAACATCAAGATAAGATAAGAATCAGTCCAATAAAAGACTCAGACTTATCTTCACTGAGGAAGAGGACTGGGCAAATGCTGGATTGCAGTCTCCACTAACTGGAGAAAATAGAAAGCTAGTATTATATGGATGTAACATATAAAAATGTACTCATAACTGAACTTTCCTGATTTATATTTATTTATTTTTGTTTTGGTTTTATATGAACATATAACATTGAACAAGTGAGGACTAGGACATTACATTACAATCAATAAAAAATAAAGTGAGACTTAAGTACTATAGACAGGTACAGTACACAACAAAGGTTTCAGACAAACGGAAAAAGTTAAGAGTCTTTGTGGTTGTAGCAATCCCATTTTTCCCAGAGTGTTTCCCCCTTCTCCTTTTGAAGGCGAAGAGCAAAAGTCATTTTTTCCATACTGCGAACAGAGTTAATAATGTTTTTAAGTAGTTTAATTGTGGAAGGGTTCTTCTGAAGCCAGCCTCTTGTTATTGCTTTCTTACTTGCAGCCATGAAAATCTTCAGGGGATAAGTGTCTCTCTTTCTGAGGCCTTCAGGTATTTTCCTGAGGTACAAAAAAATGAAAGAAGATTCAAATGATATTCCTAAAATCTCAGAGATTGAGTGTTCCACGCCTCTCCAGAAAGGCTGAATAACTTTCCTGATTTATTGATTCTTTTTTTTTTTCTCATAGAACTTCTTTCTGTGCGCCTATAAAGAATGACAAACTATAAGTGCATGTGATACGTCATAACACACAGGTTAGGTCTTCTTTTAAGATTTTAAACAAGCTTGACCATGGAGCTGTGTTCGCCAGATGAAAAAGAAAAGAGCTTAAGACTGTTGTAGAGCTGCTTCACAGTTGAGGGTTTCAAATGAAAAAACATGAGGACACTTTTATTGTGAGGGAGCTTTTAAAACTTTAAACATAGAAACCAGTTGCTGATTCTTGTATTTCTGAGAAGCAGCCCCAAGAGTGTTTACTTAAGTGATTCAACCACACCTGCTGTTACAACCCTGAACTATGAGTATCACCAAATCAGTCATTCTTTGAAGCACGTGTTCAGTCCAGATTTGCTCCAAAAGTCCCAACAGTTATCTGGTTCTAGTTTCTGTTTGAGCTTTCTTTTTAAAAACGAATGAACTAAATACTCTTGCATCTTACTTGCCATTCAATCAATGATTTAAAAAAAGAATGCACTGCAAAGAAGTCTTATTAATGCTATCTGTTGTATAACGAGTAGTGTTAATCAAACAACACAGTGCTAGTACACACCAGTGTAAACTTGTTGTGGTGATTTGATATTTGAAAAACGTTGTGTTCGTTGTTTGCAGCGTTCACCTGGCCCGCAGGGTGCTGCAGCTCGAGAGGCTGAACACGTCACTGAGGAGAGAGCTGGATGCACACAAGTCACAGACTGGACAGATAACTGAAGAGGTGAACACACACGCACGCACGCATGCACACACACACACACACACACACACACACACACACACACACACACACACACACACACACACACACACACACACACACACACACAACTTACAAACAACATCCAGGTGTATGCATGCCTGGGGACCATCATTAATGGGATAAAGCTCAATTTGATGTTTTAAAAAAATGCGAACAAAAGAAGTGCATGTCAGTGCCTGCAACTCACACTTGTTGTCACACCATCACAAACCTCCCACAGTAACTCAGATGATGGTTTCCACACAGCTTCTATTAAAGCCATAATGATTTATTTCAGCTGGTTTCTGCCTCTCTGTGGTGACATAACAGAGTCATTATCACAGAGCCAAAGTCGGTGGCTCCTCTCTCATCAGCCCCCATTTACCTTCTCACACCATCGCACGAAACACACACACACACACACACACACACACACACACACACACACACACACACACACACACACACAGAAAGAAAGGCCAACATCAAAGAACAAGAGAAGAATTGAGCTTCTTTGGAGGTTGCTCACCACATATCAAAACTATCTGTTTTTTTGTTTTTTTTTACTCTTCGTGTACCTCTAAAGCAACGTTGAAGAAATGACAGGGTTATTATAGCAGAGACGCGGCAGTCCTTACATGAGGACGGCTTAAAGTTGGAGTCTGTAGTACCTGTCACACTTGTTGACACAGTGGGAAACAGTGCCAAAAAACCGTGACGGCTATGCTCTTTACTCTCCTAACAACTCACCACTCCAGTCATTGAGGCTTTTGTTGTGTTTGGCTTTCCTCGTACATGTGTGTGCAAAACTAAGGCTTTAATTTTTCTAGGGTGTGTATACATGTGTTCTGTCTATGCGTGACTGTGTATGTGAAGTCACATGTCTACTACTCGTGCTCTGATTCTAAAATGTGTCCAGTAAGGTTTGAAATGTTGTGAATGACAGCTCTTGCAGCCAATTTGTTCTATTTTCTCCCCCTCACTCCTTATGAGCAGTTCTATGAGAGAAGAGATTGCGCAAGCCCAAGTAGAGAGGCCGGGGAAATTTGTGCGACTAAATAAGCCAGCTATTCAACTGTCAGCTGTGACTGACTGGCACTGGTCTGGAATACCTCATTATTCATCAAGTATGAAAGCAAGAGGTGAAATATTTTACTTTATAATCACTAGAAAGGGTGTTAACCATTTAACCACCCACACAGATGCCCTGACTAACTTACTATTGTACTCATCCCCCGCCCTCTCGGTCCTGCTCACAACTGGCTGGCTGTAAAAATGGCTTAATGTGTAACACCCTAACTTTTATCTATTGTTGCCCAGATTAAAATACCGAGTAATGTCGTTTAAGGTACAGTACGTGCAGATCCTATGTGAGGGATCATTAAAACACTATTAACGGTCTTTTCTGAAGCAGCAGGTTGTTACGGTTGGGACTTTTCTTTTCTCCTCCTTCCTATATCATCATACTTGAAACGTCACTACTACTTAGGGGCCTTTTTAAAAACTCACATATAGAGGCATTTTATTAGAAAACCCCAAATACAACCAGAGATCAGAAAACAAAGGCTGTGATTGTTGCATCAAGAGTTGTTCAAAAATAGAGGCTCAATTACAATATTTATTTATTTAAACCATGAGTCTCTGGTGATTACCGATTCCTTTTACAAGTAAAACTTATTCAAGGTTCCTTTGGCCTCATGGTTTAAGTGGGCGCCCCAATTACAGAGGCTATAACAATAATAATAATGATAATAATAATACATTTGTATAGCGGTTTCCTCAGACAAAAAACGCCACAGAGTGCTTTACAATAGAGATAGACAGATGTGTTTTTTTCAGGGCCGATACCGATACTCATTATTAGTAGTCAAGGAGGCCGATAACAGATATTTGGAGCCGATATTCATTTGCAGTAAAAGGGAAAATATTGACGTCAAAATTTTGAATAATACAAACTCCAACACTTGACTTTGTTTAAATGCATTTAAGCATATGTTTATTAAACAGCTTTTCAGATTTGCAACATGTTAAAGGTTTTATTTTTTATCTTAGACAAAAGACATCTTTGTTTTAAAATTCTAACACAAAGTGCAGGGAGCTCCCATGCTCAGCAGCATGTCTTAAGTTAAATGAAAACAAATAGATAGCTAAGCTAAAGTTTTCTACAGTGAATAAAGTTTTCCAAAATTTAAATATAACTGAAATGTTAATCTTTCACTTATCTTTGTTTTAAAGGGATATTTCAGTTTTTTTGAGTGGGGTTGTATGAGTTTTTAATCACTAGTATTTGTAGGGGCCACAACGGATGCTGCTCAGCTCGTCTCTTTCAAAAAGAGAGAAACAGGGGTCAATAAAACAGTGCAATTAAAATTGTGTAACTGGTAATCCATAATTTAAGTAAATGTGTGGGACTGTATAAAGTATAAAGTCCTTGTTACAGCAGTTGCTGGTTCGACTCCTGGTCTGGACCATTTGATGCATGTCTTCCTTGACTCTCTGGCATGTCCTGTCTTTCTTCGGCTGCCCTATCCAATAAAGGCAAAAATTGTCACGTTTCACGAGGAGGAGGACCCATGTGCAGATTATAATAAAAATGATTTAATAAACTAAAACTGAGATAAAACAAAAAACTTACTTCAACCAAAAAACACTGGGAATACAGGAATCTCAGAAATCACAGATCACACGTCACAAACACAATTAACCAACACAGAAGGGAGGAAACACAGAGACTATAGATACGCATACTGGGTGAAGAGTGAGGGGACAAGGCACAGGTGAAGACAATCAAAAGAGAGGGGAAACTAAACCAGAAACACAGGGAGCAATAAATACAAAAATAAAACAGGAAACTCTTTACATACAGGGAAGACAACACAAGACATGAAACACTAAAACCGCAAGGGAGACATACAGTCAACTTATAACAAACAGAATACACAGGGAGGAAACAAGACTGAAACACAAAGAAAATCTAGAAAGGAACACAGGTATTCAGAAACCACTGAAAGAAAACAACAGACCAAAACATGACAGAAAATGCCCATAAACATAATAACAATTTAAAAAACTTGATCCTGTGCTCTGTATGGTGACAAAATGTTTTTTTTCTTTAATCTTGAAGCATTCTTAAACCTTTTTTTGTGTAAAAACAAAGCAAACGAGCTCAACGCTAATGTTCCCCAAAAGAAACGATCCTCTGAATTTACATGAAATAAGTGAGAATAGTTGAGAATAATAAAGTTGGGCCAAGTAATATCAAACTAAAAAACCTTACAGGTATGTCAAAGTTGAAAATATTGAATTCATCTTTTGAAATGTCCCCTCTGTTTTTCATCTTATATGTTTTTATTTGTCCTTATCGTTCCCTAATACAAATAGTGAGGCTGATGTAACTTTTGCCTTTCATGTGTAACAGCATTAAACTATCTAAAGTGAATATTCAAATTCTCAAGATATTTACTCATATTCAATTTCATAATGACATTTTAAATAATCTAAATGTACAGCATAGTCAGATGTTCATAATTTATAACCTTTACTTAAGTCCAAATAGTCTTAAAAGCATCATGATGACAGATGTTTAAGTCGTGCTGTTGCATCACATGTCACAGTCACAGAGCATGTTATTAAAGAACAGTAGACCTGACTTTCAGGTGAAGTAAGAGCTGCAGAATAAAAGGGAACCATAGTTAACCCCTGATCTGTCCTCACATTTGCTTCAGAATGCTCATATACATACTGTTTATGTTCTCCTCAGCTGTTGGCAGCCAACCAGCTGTTACAGCAGACGCAGCAGCCCCACAGCTACCTGATCGAGACGGTGAGACAAAGAGACGCGCAGATCACCACCCTAAAGGAACGTGTCACCTCGCTTGAGGACAATACTAGGTACTGGGAGAACACACACCTACCTCTATGTGCGCAAATAAACTTCCCCACATGACATTTTTCATTTCAACTGCACTGTTTTTGTTTTGTGTGTGTGTGTGTGTGTGTGTGTGTGTGTGTGTGTGTGTGTGTGTGTGTGTGTGTGTGTGTGTGTGTGTGTGTGTGTGTGTGTGTGTGTGTGTGTGTGTGTGTGTGTGTGTGTGTGTGTGTGTGTGTGTGTGTGTGTCCCAAATGTTTGTTTATTGTATCCGTATAGTTCACATCATGTGATACACTCATCACGGCAGCAGGCCATCCCTCCAGGCTCTTTAGGTGCCCCTTCTTTATAATCTCTGAGCTCGTTCTCAGCTCTTCCCTCCATGTTTCCATGAGTTTGTCCATGCCTAGTAAATCAGCATTTTATACCAGCACATAAACAGCTTACTGACCTAACCCCTCCCCACCTGCTTCCTTTTTTTCTACCTGAGAAATATGCAAATTGGCAGACTGCAGGTTTTCTCTTGCTGTTCTCTAACACTTAACACTGACCTGGGGCAAACAGGGGGGATGAAAAAAAAACCTTCAAAATGCTTTTAATCTTCTTTAACTTCCCCGTCTGACAGGTGTCTGTACATTTCTATCTGTAAGAGAACGCTCACTGGAGATTTTCACCTTATCCTCTACCAGTCTTTGTCTTAAGTTAGCATCTTATTTCACTGTTCATGTTGTCATATTCGAAATTCAGTCTGATCAGATCGTCTTACAGTGTCTTATAGGACTGTTTCAGAGGGGGCGATGAGACACTCAGTTTTCTCAGAGTTTCCAGTGGCAGTGCTAACAAGCTGTTGCTTTAAGATTTGAACGTTGATTTGCTTTAAAGAGCCCTGTTACAAGTCCCTACTTGTGTGTTTCACAGCCCCAGGGAAGAAGATCTCTACAAGATAATGCCTTAAAACTAGTCAATTTGACTATCAGATAATAATTACATTTTAGAAACTCACATGTTTAATGTATTACCTTGCTTTTGATGGTTTAATACCAGTGGTTTGTAACCTTTGTGCTAATAAATGTCAGTTAAACTGACTGATTTATGACTGATTGCTTTTCATAGTTCAGCTTTTTGTTTATTTTTACCCTTTCAAACAATACTTAATTACAGTCTTACAAGTGAAGCAGCATTTAATTAACAAGGTAAACCACACCTTCTGCTTTAATCCTATGTTCCTGACCGGATCCACCCAGTGTAAAACAGAAAACGGATCCTTATTTCCAACTGGAACATGCTTCATAGTACACAACACACTTTAATTAAAGAGACACGTCAACTGTTGATCAGTGGTTCTTGGCAGTGTAATGTTTTATGACCTTTACTTGAACCAATGAGGTACTAATATGTAACATGTTGGATTCACAACATGACGTATAGTAATGTTTTTTATTGGTTTTATTTTGCTAGTTCTCTGAGGAAAGAACGCACCGCTCTGCTGCAGGTGAAAAACAACATGGCCGCTGATTTGGAGAGACTCCTCAACCATCGGGAGGTACACATGTTGAAATGTTTGCGTCTCACTATCCACTGTATGGTGTTAGGTATTACATGTTGTCCACTGACTGACCTTAATGTAGATGTGATGAAATAAAGTCATTGTCATACATTCATTCTCACCATAGACGATATTTAGATGTTTTTCATATCGAGAGAAACAAAAACTACAGCCAAATAGAAGCCAAAATAACAACTTTTGGTTATGACAACAACATTAAACTATTGTGGCCTATAAAATATCAGAAAAAAAATCTATTTTGATATTCTAAGGTCAAAGAAAATTGTCTGATTTGTCCCATGTCTCCTTCAAATAACGATTCAAAAACTTCAAATATAATAAGTTAAGACCAGGAAGAAGCAACTCATTCTTAAATCTTGTAACCTGGAACCTCTGTAATGTTGAAAAATAGCAAACAATTAATAGATGATGATGAATTCCTTTTTGATTATCTAAATATGGAATAGTTTTTTTTAAAATGCAAACCAGGCATGCTGTAAAAGGGTGTTGCTTCTCTAGATTGTGTGTGCTTGTACGCTCGTGCACTCAGGACTGTGTCTCCCCCTCGTCCAGCCGTTTGCTGTATGAAGTATGTGCCCTGTCATAGACAGCTGTTCCTCAGCCTGGCTGTTTGGGATGCCACCAGGGTGCGTGTGTGTTTTTGACTATGTGTGTGTGCTCGTGCGTGTGTGCGACATGCTGGAGCTCATGTCCTCAGGGGTGATAAATAGAACCGTGAAATGCCCCCAAGTCCTCCCCTCTGCCCTGCTGCCACCCTGCAGACCCTTGAGCTTGTTGAGCTTATTAGAAGTCGTCCCATAGATGGACCTCAAGATCTCATGTGGTTCAAGAGAAAAGTGTAATCGGAAAGGAGCAATATACATTCTTAAAAACACATAATGACTATTTATTGTGTTCATTTTTGTTTCATCTATGTTTGAATCCTTTTATTTCTCATAAAGATTCCTGTTTATTCTTCTACATTTGTTTTCACATTTCTATTTTCATGAACTGTGTTATTCCACAGGAGTTGGCTGTAATGAAACAAGTCCTGATCAGCATGAAGTCCAGACAAGGGGACGCTCTTAACCTCTTGGAAACAGATAAAACCGGTATCAGAACCTCTGGAGCAGGAAAACAGACGTTTAAACATATCAGCAGGACCACAGAGGAAGAGTCGCCCAGCAAACCCAAACCCACTGTGTTTGTAAGTGTCTGACATGGAAACACCCTGGAATGAGTCACAGCACCTCCACCTGCTGAGACAGAGGTTCAGACAAAGGAGTGCAAGTGGTTCACAGAAAATAATACATAATGTAATTGCTTAGCTGTAAGTAGAGTTTATCCTTCATTAATGAGGGCGTTGAAGAGATGACAGTTAATTCAAACAAAAGGTCATGTTTTCATGAAGTGATCCTTTTCTAACCAAATGTTTTCCTCTGTCTCTTCTTCATTTTCAGACAAAAAAAGAAGTTCCTGCCTGGCACCAAAAGCTGCAGCAGAAACCCAAATAAGGAGTTATTTTTCTTACTACTAGTAGTGCTATTTATTTTCACTCAGGGCTTTAGCAATATTGATCACCATTTTTTTTGTGTATTTTGTGTCTATCAAGTCGTTTTCAAATTGAAGTGTTTTAAATATACATAAAAATGAAACTGTTACCAGTGTCTGAGTGTTTTGTTGTTCTGATCCATGGTTGCACATTGTTTTCAGAGAGGATAAGCTCCCTGTGTACTGGTCTAAAAACAGAGGTATTACCTTCCACAGGGTACACATTCCTAGCTTACTGACTGCCCAAAAATTCCGCTTTCTTGGCAATGGTGTATTTTATTAGGTCTGTCTATCATTATTTTCTCATCTATTCCAGGTTTGAAGATACTTGTAGCCATGGACAAACAGCGTTGCAGGAAGCCCGGTGTCTGATTTGCCAGAGCTGAGAATCCTTTGGTTTTAAATATAGACATAGTGGGCATACCTTGATCATTTCAGACCATGTTCTTATTGGTGTCGGATTAAACTCTGACAGAGAGCTTCTTTAGCTGGATTGCATCTTATAATATTTTCCTGTTAGGACACGATGCTTAAGACTCTCTAAAAAGCTATGCTTATCACATATATAGGACTCTTTCATTTTATATACACACTGCTGCTTGTCAGATGAATTCCTAAGGGTGATTTCCATCCTGAACTGTATGATAAATCGTACTAAGTATGTGATATTATGGCTTAAAAATAATGTTGACCTGACCCAATACAAATGTGGACAAAAAAATTAAGGCTTCAGCTAAAATATCACATTATTCATTGAGTCATGTGGATTAGTACACCTAACAAGTACACAAGTACTCCTAATATGGAATACGGTATGTGTATATAAATAAATGAATTCCTATAAGTGAAGTTTGATAGTTTTAATTTGCAAAAACAAACTGTATCATCATAATAATGAAGAACTTTTAATACATGTTGACATTATTTTGCAGTATGCACGATATACCTGTGTATGATAGGGGATAATTGGTGTACTTCTTGATGCTATACTAATTAAATCATCTAAGAAATGTGAGCAGACCTCACAAGCATTATCACTCCTGCTTTTAAAATGAATATTTCATCGGCAAGGAGAACATTTTTATAAATGTATGGTTTCAAAAACAAAGCCTCCTTTACATTTGGTAGTTTAAAACAAGGGATCCCAAACTTTACAGCCCGTGACCCCCAAAATATACGTGCCAAAGACTTGAGACCCCCACTATCCCTCAAAGTGATCTATTGTTCATTTCCTGTGCCGTTATGAGTTAACCTACTGCTACTGATCCTTTTGATAATTCACTGTTTACTAACCCTAAACTTAGGAGTCATCTGGCAAAAAGAAAGGCAGAAAACTCATCACATTTTCTATTTTCAAGGTTTTATTTCAAGTTAAGCTACTATTTTTGTTGGTATTTTTTACTTTAATGGGTTAAATTTACTATTTTTAGCTAACTTTTGTCATTCAATTTTTTTATTTTTTTATTATTGAATCTATTTATAAGGATATTTTTATTTCTTACAGTCAAAGTAAATCATTTGTGCTCAGTTATTTATTTATTTTTTACAAATAAATTTATGCAAATAAAGGAAATAAAGACACAAAAATGTAATATGAATTATAATGGAATTGGAATTCATAGTTTGAAAATAAATAAGTAAAAAATCTAATATTAATAGCAATAATAAGAATATTAAATAAAGAGGATACGAGCAAAAAAATGTTGTCTAACTCCACAGTGAAAATTAAAGAGTAAGCAAACAACATAACAATAAAATACAAAACTAAAAATTAGAAAACAGAAACAACTACATATACCCCACCCCCCCAATATGAAGTACAGAACAGTATGATACAAAATTACATAATGTTCAAGTCCAGAATTATTCAACTTTCTTTATTGCATTTTTTTTAGTATTTCTTTGTTCACCACAAGTTAACAACTATATATGAGTAATGCAAAACCAACAAAGAAGAACAAAAAAAATAATAATAACAATAAATAAAAATAATAATAATTTACAGTAAAAACAAAAATGAATGTAAACATAAGAAAACAAGGTAAGTAAACCAAAATAAATAATAAAGAATCTTTTTAGATTACTTTTGTCATTCAACTTTTTTATTGCATTTTTCAGTATTTCTTAGTTCACCACAAGTTAACAAACTGTATATGAGTAATACAAAACAAACAAAGAGAAGGAAAAAACAAACAAACAAAAAATAATAATAAATACATAATAACAATACAAGCAAAAAGGAAGATAAACATAAGAAAACAAGGTAAATAAACATAACAATAATAATAATAATACATATTTTTAGATAACTTAAAAAAAAATAAAAACATCTGGAAAAGACATCACCCGACGCCCAGGAGGTCCCGACCCACACTTTGGGAACCCCTGGTCGAGACGTCATAATTCTGAAGCGAAACTTCGTTTGAATTATGGGAAATGTAAGGTGTAGTGGGGGTTTTTTTTTTTACAACGCATGAAAAATTAATATTGAGTTAAAAATTCAGTGTATCCTGAATTCAGATGCTTCTGATTTTGGCATCCAACAGAAGCGATATAAATGTCCATAATGTATCATTCAGGGTTTACAGTGGACAGGGATGCATTGGGGTACCTGTGATGTTGTGGGAAAACCATAAACTTGATATATTTAAATATATGATTACAGTGTAACCTTCACCGCCTCAGTGCATGTCTGACACTGTTGTTAATGTTTTTAGATGGAGCGTAGGGCGGTGGCCGGTGAATGAATGATCAAAGCCCTTTTTTAAAGGTTTAGTGGGAGGTGCATGTGCTTTATTTACACTGTGGCCGCTCCGCCCTACAACCAGGAGATAGAAAACTGTCTGCGGGCCGGCAGAGGGAATGAAACAAGTGGAAGGAGATGTAGCAGACATAACTCCACCACCACCACCACACCACCTCACCGCACTGTTCACCTCGTCGCCTCCACTCCCTTTCCCCCCATCTCAGAGCGGCTGTAGCATCCTCCTCTTTGCATAACAAGACGAAGGCTCGTCTGCGGCGCCGCACCGGAGCAGCTTCATGGCCGCGACCCTGACGATGAGTGGCGGCGGGCAGGAGGACCCCTTCTACCCGCTGCCGAAGGCGACTCTGTCCGCTGGATTCCCCCTGGAGGAGTCAGTGTTGTTCGGCTTGGATTGCAAGATCACAGACTCGGACAAAGCTGGACAACACGACTACACTCAGGTACAAAACCACCTTACCGACTTTACACATTAGTGATGTATTTCATGGAATGGGCGTGGCAGAGTGGTTGTAGATCCAGGTTGTTTGCTTGTTTGTGTGCAGTGGACTCTCAATTACAATCGGCCTCCTCGTGGGGTGTTAATCATCCCTGTGTTTTGCACGATTTGTGGTAATATGCGTGCGACCATGTAGACGTGAAGCCCAGCCGCTGCTCCGCCTGCAAGCGCATTCACCGCATGTTTTCTATCTGTGCCAGCCAGTTGGCCAGCAGTTGTTGGCGTCCCCCTCTCACCATCATACCACACTGACAACAACTGACTCCAGCCATGGGACAGAAGAGGTCCCGGCAACTCTGTCCCACAGTTAGCAAGAAACTTGTGCAGCAGCAGCAGCAGCAGAGTAGAGTTAGAACAGCTGGTGTGATCAGGAGCCTAGAAATAGCAGCCCATCCCCAGACTGCTGCTGCTGCTGCTACTGCTGCAGCGGACAGGGAGGCATGGGTGTTTCCCCATTCCCTTTCATGTTGCTGTTTCATCCTCTGCTGCAGGGCTTCTTTAACTTTTCAGCTACTGATTCAGATTCAGTGTTAATTGGACCACAGAGCTCAACATGAGCAAGGCATTCTGTGACCTTAAGTTCCTCCTCACCCGTGATGTGGGTGATGTGCTGCTTCTTTGGACTTATGTATTAAACAGAAATTATTATTTTTTTGTGTCCTGGAGGTTGTTCGATTTGTTTCTTGATTTCTGTGAAAATGTGACCCAAGCTTCAGCTTGAGTGTGCAGTGCAAAGGTTTCTGAGTTCAGCATTGCAGGCAGAGAGGGAATGTGGCAAGCGCTTATTGATGACTACTTGATAAATGTTTCAGCGGTGACTGTCCTAACAAACCTTTGTCTTCTCAAAAGAGCGCCTCTGATAGTTCCATGATGGATCACAAGAAATGCCTCTGTAGTAAGGGGTGGATGTATTTTAAAAAAAATGTACTACACGTTTAGTTTTTTTGTTCTTAACCAGACATTCTTTCTTTTTGTTTTTGTTTTTATCCACAGGCAAAGTGTGAGATGGACAGGTATCTCTCCCCTCAGTCTCTTTCCCTTCCGCCTCCATCAAACAGCCAGCAGAAGTCACAGAGAGACAGCAACAACGTGTTGGATCACTTCTTCACTGACGACCACAACGGGGCTCCCTACACCCTCAACATGAATCTTTACCTCCCCGACGTCACCTACCTGAGGATGGGCCTGTGTCAGCAGACGCGGCCCCCTCAGCACCAGAACCACACAGCTCTCACCCAAATCAAAACAGAATCTGCCTCCCCGTGTTTCTCCCCCAACCTGCAGCTGCACTGCCCCAACACTACACCCACCAGTGCCTGCAACACATCAGGGCACGGCCCCAGCAGCATTGCCATGGAAGCTTCAGCCATAAACATGACGCTAACAGGGTTACCAGATTTCACCAGTGTTTTCAACCAGTCAGGAGGCAGCCGCGGTGGCGATTCAGTGCCGGAGGTGTTTGTCAAACAGGAAATGTCATCACAGTTTGATCAGCATTCCCTCAACCACCATGACAACGGCGGCTCTCTGTTTCAGCTACTAAACTCCGGCATGGACCATCACCATGGCAATGGTATGGAGGCTCAGCATCAGCAGCATCATCATCAGCAGATACAACACACTTCCACTTCCACAATCCACACACCTTTCCATGAATTGCCAGTAGCTTCTTCTGCATCCCAACAAGAGCAGACAAAGTCGGCCTACTGTGGTCTGGGTAGGGGTGCATACACACATCCTCACGCTCAGGCACTACCACATTTCCTCCAGCAGCAGCCGCCCTACCTGCCGCCCTCTCCGCCCAGCTCAGAGCCCGGCAGCCCAGACAGACAGAAAGAGCTGCTAAACGCAATGTCCCCTCCTCCCTCATACGCAGCCACCATCGCCTCCAAGCTGGCAGGCAGCACCCCTGGACTGGGACCCGGCCCAGGCCCAGGAAGCTTAGCCCTGCCCCACACTACAGGTCCCACACCAGTCCCAGGCCATGCTCCTGCAGCAACCTCAGCACCCACCACAGCTCAGACCACTGTGCCTGTTCGCTACAACCGGAGGAACAACCCGGACTTGGAGAAACGACGGATCCACCACTGTGATTACCCAGGTTAGAACAACAACGACACAGCCCTGCTAATGTGCGTGCATGCTGATTCTTGTCACTGTGGCGTGTTTATTTTTACTCTGCACTGTGGTCAGGTGAATATCTGGTCACCCAGCTTTAAGAATGCCAGTTGTATTTTAGGACTACTGTGCATTTCTGAAAAATTATACGCTGTGTGTTGAATGGCTTTCCCAGGCCTGTGAGTCACATTATGTTCCACTGCCACAACAGAGCGCACACTAACCTGGAATTGAAATATTTTGGCAGTGGACATCATAAGATAAAGTCTTTCATTCACTGTCTGCATTAAAACTAATTTGCATATATCATCTCACCTCAAACAACTCAGGCACACTCATTGGGAGAGCTCACATTGTTGTGGCTTTAATGTCACTGCTGGTATGTTTGTGGAATGAACCTTTGTGTGTGTGTGTGTGTGTGTGTGTGTGTGTGTGTGTGTGTGTGTGTGTGTGTGTGTATCTGTGTGGGTGTGTGCTAATTAAATAGAAATTGAGTCATTTCACCTTTCTTATCCACACATATTTGCATACAGTCACACTTAAGATCACTTACGCACATTATCTTTTTTGACTGGCACACACACACACACACACACACACACACACACACACACTGTACGATGTGCAGCTACTTGTAGGAAAGGAAATGTCAGCCAGCCTGTGGCAGCATGTAAAATAGGCTTAAGCAGAGCCTCCTGCAGCAAGTAAGCACATGTCTCACCTCTTAAAGTCAAATGAAGTAGATCCATCATATCCACAGGAGGACAGATCCACACTCTACCAAGTGTATATTAGGCACACGGCTGCTAAAGCTGCTCACTAGTTAATCTTTGCAATACATAAAAAGCTATCAGTTCCTTCTTTAAAATCAGAATAAATCTGCAGAAAATCCTTCAAAATCCAAGTGTACTTTCTGACATTGTAATCTACATATTGTGTGTGGCACCATGTGTAGAATCTTGGTGTTACCTCCAACTTTAAATATCTTGGATTTGATGCCGAACGAGCAGGTGCAGTGAACAGAAGTTTTCAGTAAAGCTTTCTTGAGTAAAGTTGACTAAAACTCTTTGTAAATATAAAATACGTTTTACCAAACAAGCCTGTGTGCTTTCTGAAAATCTGAAAAACAGAAACAAACATTTTCTATATCTCATTCCAAACAGCTTCTGTTCTTCGTTAGCTCACATTTCTAGCATACCGCAGCTCGGTTTATTGGGTAAACACATATCTGACACGTTATTTATCATTTTGGATTTGGACTCAGCCTTCTGTTTGTGTTTATCTCTCTGTGTGTGTCATCAGGCTGCAAGAAGGTCTACACCAAGTCGTCCCATCTGAAAGCCCACCTCAGGACTCACACGGGTAAGAGATTTCTCTAATTAATGCTGCTTTTTTAGTCGGCAGCCGTCAAAAAGTGACGCTGCCCACATGACTCGTATTTCGGTTTCTGCGCTGGCACCATGTTGCTAGGCAGAGTGTTGTGTTCCTGGCATGTGTGTGTAAATGTATCCTACCCCATTCCCATCCTCTGCCCAATATACTATTCCATCAAAACAGGTGGAAGTGACACACTTCTGCCAGGGGATGACTCTCCGACTATGTGGGCAGCACTAGACGCGTGGTGCCATCTTTCTTAGGATCCCTCCGCCTGTTCAGACATCAGTGTTTATTTGTTTTAAAACACTTTCCTGAGTCTAGTTTTGGCTTGTTTGCCACTATGAATAAACACAAGATCTGTCTGTGCAGATATAAAAATATCTTAGATCATCTTGTTCATAATATCCCCACTTCCCTTTCCCTGTTTTCCCTCTCAATCCATCTCCTCCTTTCACATTTGGATTTCATCTATTAGTTTTGGATGAAAAAAGTCAACAAACAGCACTTAGGTGTTGGGCCGCACCTCAGTACAGCTAACAAAACAAAGCTTCTGTTGATATCTACGCATTCCTCACTCATCTGGACACACACATTCACATAAAGCAGACTTTAACCGCTGCGTCTGTCCCACTTATGATTGTGAACGGCTTGTTCAGAACATGGTTGTGGGTGTGCGTGCCTCACATTTCAGCGTTGGGAACATGACACGACAATTAGATCTGGCATCATGCATGCTGCAGGCTGATCGTGGTTATTGCAGTTATTACAGACCGCAAGAAGAGAACACGACACGTAAAGAGGGATGTAGAAGCAACTTCCATATCCTCTCTGCCTTTGTCAGTCCGGCTTTGTTATTTTTAACCCTTTATTCTCTCACTTTTATTCATCTAATCATCCTCTCTTCTGCTTTGTGCAATCCTCACACATCTGACACCCTCCCCCCTCGCCATTTCTATCTTTATCTGTTACTCATTCTACTTCTCTTATTCAGCTGCTTGAATGCATGCTTGCGCACACACTCACTCACACACACAAACATATGTCTACACACACCTGTCAGTAATCTGTATGAGATGATTCCTAATGCGTTTGGTTCCCCATGGGAGTTGCCACTCTAATCTCCATCAACATCCATTACCCTGATTGTTTGTGTGTCTGACTGTGTGTGTGTGTGTGTGTATGTGTGCGTGTGCGTGTGTGTGTGTGTGTGTGTGTGTGTGTGTGTGTGTGTGTGTGTGTGTGTGTGTGTGTCATCACAAGTCCTCCTCCCAGTTTACTCCTTTTTTTTTTCTTAGTGTCCTTTTTTTGTTTCCTCATTGTGTTCAGTTTTCAGGTGTGTGTGTTTCTCAGTTTGGTGACGCTCTGATTAATCAGGAGGTCACAGGATTGCTGTGGTTGTTTTAGTGAAGCTGCAGAGCTTGCTGTGCTTGTTGGATCGCTTAGTTCATTCAAATTACCAAAGAAAACATGAATTCCTGCTCAAATTCCAGCGGTACCCAACATGTTTATAGTTTTGTCTTGCCCAGGTTTAAATCTTTGAGATGTTTTCGAGCATCAACCCTTTTTTTATGTAGGTGAAAGGGAAATTACAACTTTTATAATATTCTTCCAGTTTCTTATTTAAAAAAGCCACACTGCTTACAGCTTTAACCTATCTCTTCAACTAAGTAACATCCACTCAAAGTGTTCAGATATTTGTCAACTATCCAGACTTATGGGGACATTTATGTTGGAAAAGACACAGTTGTTGTTTTTTGAGATTTGCAGGATATATTCAAACATTTCTCACCGTGTTTCTGATTATAGTAAGTGCATCTAAGTGTTAATAACAGGTATGAAAAGAAAACAGGCCTACCAACCACCACATTTAAATTCCATTATAATTATGACCTCGGGCAATGTGACTTGCACAAGGAAGCAAGAAAATGTTACCTTAAAAAGAAGGTTATCTCACATACCCTTTTCAATCTGAGACGACCCAAAGAAAGAACCCCCCTTTGTCGGTTTTAACAGACATACCTGACTACATATAAAAGGTAAAGAAGCTAATGTGCACTATTACACAATAGTGTTTCCTGTAAAGACATCCTGTTCACCTCCTCTGGGTTTTTTTTGTGGCAGAAAAGTCAGAAGTTTGAACACAACAGCAAAAAAATAAGTGATTTTATTTCTGTGTTTTGAGTGAACAAACCTTTCAAACCCATGTTTGGGCAAGGTAACCAGGATTATAAATCGTGCATCACAGGGTGGAGTGAAAGTCGAAGGCAGTGCTGAGGCTGCAGGAGACAAGTCACACTAGTTTTCCTTAACAAAGTGCCCGAGGCTGGAGCCAAAGATTATTCAAATGGCAGAGTGACAGAGAAACAAATTACATCCAACAAAGACCAGCGAGCAGAGACAGACAATGCAGACAAGTTGTCCGTGGGAAACCTGTGCAGTGTTGGTGTTGATGGATGCCTGTGACAGTGTTGTGACTGTATATGTTGTTAAACGACTGGACTTTGCAGAACAGCCTGTTTCCCCGGTACCTCCACCCAACTGTATGAATCATGTAATTCAGGGAGTTAGCCTTTGTTTTACTGATGATCAGTGTGAGCAGTGCTTAAAAATACACAGATACTTCCTTGCTCATAAAGGGCCGGACAGCACATTTAAGCAAGCTCACTTGTGCAAACTATTTTTGTTTTGCTGCACCCCTTCACACTTTCTGTTTCTCTCCCTTCTTCCAGGTGAGAAGCCGTACAGGTGCACATGGGACAGCTGCGACTGGCGTTTCGCTCGTTCAGATGAGCTGACACGTCATTACCGGAAGCACACGGGCGCCAAACCCTTCCAGTGTGCCGTCTGCTCACGCTCCTTTTCACGGTCCGACCACCTGGCTTTACACATGAAGAGACACCAGAACTAGCAGCATTTGCACACACACACACACACACACACACACACACATTCATTCACACACACACATACATTACAAAAACCCAAGCACTATCCTGACACACATAAAGCACTCATTCAAATCCCCCAACTCTCCAACAGCTACAGTTTTACAAGCTGCCGGATGCAGAGCGGCTTTCACTGACACCACAGCTCCTCCTGGTGCTGCTATCATGTGCTCTAACGGTATGATAGCCTAACAGATGCGTTGCTCTTAACCCAGAGTTGGACAGCTTGGAGGTTTGAAATTAGGAAGACCTGAGTAGAAGGTCTCTAAACCTCTGGAGGTAGTTGGTAAATATTGGTTTGGACAGTAATGAAGAAGAAAAAGATTAACAAAAAGAAATGGTAGCTCTAAAAAGGTCTCCGGTCCATTTGAACTCTTTTTGTGTGACTGGAATGAAAGCACTTACCACTCAATACTTGTACATCTTTTGTTCCTGTTCTAACAAAGAACTGGCTTCATATATTTTTTTTTTTATAAAGGAGAAGTGTTTGCTTGCTAAACTAGCCAAGCCAAATCTTTGTTTACTCTTTGGTTTGTTAGTTTCTCTTATGTGACTGGAATATCCAGATTTGATCCTTTGGTTTGCACTAGAATTGGAAATCCAAGTCTGAGCCTTTCTGGCCCGTACATCTCATTCACCACTGGAACGATCACTATCACTACTGGACTGAATCTCTGTGAACGCCCCACAAATCATTGCTGTTTCAGATATTAAAAATTGAAGGCATTTATACTCTGGAGAGAGGGAAGACAGGGCAGGGAATAAAAAGGAGAGCGGGGAGGAGATGGAGAGATAGAAAGATTTTAGATTTTATAGAGAGAGAAACAGGGGGAGGCGGGTTGTTGCTAAAGAGCAGCAATTAAATGATGAATTATTCATGCTGCCTCTTTGATGGATTTCCAACCAGATGTAAGCAGAACCCTTAGACGAGTCCAAGAACTTGCTCGGTTAAATCAGAATCGACTGTATTTGATGCACAAGCTTGCATTAATCATCTTAAAACAACAATTCCTCTTTCGTATCCAGCATTTTGACCTATATCAGATGTTTTACCAAAGTATCGTTTTCATCATCAACACCTTATTAAGTGCCTCCTTCTCTGGTTTATGTGTGTTGTGTTCACTGGTAGCAGATCAATGTAGACAGACCTTTTAAACACACATGGTGCTGTTTTTATCTCTTAATCCATTAGATCTTTAGGTTCAGTTTAAAAACAACAACAAGGTTTACCCATCATTCATTCTTATTTAACTAAAGGCTGGGCTCAGGCCTTTTCATGAACAACCTGACATCATGTGGAACTTTTGTTCGACTGTCCTGTCTTTGAGGGTTCTTGCTCTCTGACTCTGTACACAACTAACTTGCAACTGGGCTTTATCAGATAATCAAACATGGACGTGTGTTTTTGTCAAAGGGTAGGTCAAAGTCTTTCTTAAATCTGTACTTACTTGCCTGTTACTTTCATCTGAAGAATAACTAGTTACTCCTCTTATGTCTACTGCTCAAGAAGTCCCCGCTTTGACACATTGCAATTCTGCAACAGTACCGCTCATGGAAGTTCCACCGTCACTACGCCTTCGTACTTACACACACTGCAACATTGGTCTACCAGTGTGTGATTTCACTTTGTGATACGGCGTTACAGAAAGGCAAGCTTCACAGGGTGTGAGCTTATGTGTAGGCTCAGATGCTACACATTGCTGTTGATTTTCCCCTTATCACGCCTCTGTTGCGGCCTGAATCAGAGGCAGAACGACCTCACCCCACCTTTACGCCATTGTGTGTTACACAGTGCAGATGAGGCATAACAGGGGTGTAAATATTGGACAGTGAAGAAGTGATAGGAGACCAAATCAAGACAGGAAGTACAAACATTCAAAGGCTTATCCGCCTTCTGCGCTGGCGTCATAGTCCCGAAAGCTGTCTGGAAACAGAACATACAACACGCAAAATATGGAGTCTTGGGTTTCGCGTCACGCTGAAGTGTTCAGTAGTAACCGTAACTGAAGTCACTCCAGGTTCTTCTTGAGCTTGAAGAATACCTACTATGTAGCAGAAGCTCGAAAAGTCAGCCTAAAAGAAGTTCTAAGAAGTATGACTGTTTGTTGTTTTTTCTTCACCAGAAAAGTGGTGGGTTCTTCAACTGTTCTTAGAATTTAGGCAACGCTTAAGCCTGAAGCCATTCAAAAGACAAAGTTTTTCTTGTTGAGCAGATAAGAGGGATGACATGTTTACTCTGGATGAATTTAAGAAGTAATTTTTCTACAACACTGAAGTTTTGTCTCCAGTCACTTCATTGAAATCACTCGTGTACAAGCTACAGGGTTGGTGAATAGAAGACTCTTGAGTAAGAGATATGAGAGTGTTGTTTTCAGACACATTTGAGTAAAAGTGACCCTATCCTTTGATACAAACTTGACCGTCCACTATGATCATGTGATTCAGCCAATGCCTCTAACTGTATTTGTTCATTCACTGCAGGTAGCGTAAAGATAATATAGCACTGTAATGTATCAAGGTAAATCTGACTATTTATTTGATTGTGTAGAAGTGGGGGTTGTATGCGATCAACCGTCTTTCTCCCCAGCAAAAAATGCCTTAATGTAAATATATGCACTGTAAATAACTTGATTTTTCTTATTTTTTTTCCCTCTTTTGTTATGATTTTGTAAACAAAAGGGCCAAAAGAGGAAAATGCCCTGCATCCAAAAAATATTTGAGCCTTTTTTTTTTTAATTATGTTCTCTTGTCAAAGATATTTTGATGCCATTGTTTTATATATTGTCCTTCCAGCGGCTTATTTTGTAGATTTGTTTTCTTCCTAGGTAAACGTTCCAAAGACAAAAGTTGTTTTTTTCTTCCAACTGAGTGAAGCCGAACCTAATAAAGTCAACTGACACTTTTACACATGTGGTGTAATTATTGTGAAGGTTTCTAATTTTACCTGCAAAAAAAATGAATGAGTATCACAGACTGTATAAATAATGGACGTAGTATCCGTGATGTCACCCATCTGTTCCTGAGCACTGTTTTGAAGCCAATCGTCAGCGGCAGCCATATTGGAAATGCGGAACTCAACCAGGCAGAGTGTGACGTAAAGGGGCGGAGTTTGAGCCTCCTAGCCAACAGCTATGTGTTCCTATCCGGGAAGTCAGTCATGTCCTTATTTGGGCAAAAACTTGTAATCTTAATATCTTCTGAACTATTGCGTTAGAAAAAAATTCACCCCCTGTACAGTGTGTGCCGATAGAGAAATTAGCTACTGTAGCCAAGCCGTTCTTTGAACCAGGCTGTAAACATGTTTATTAATGCTGCAAAGATCGTCTTCTTTGAATGGGTGTGTATGTGGTTTCCAGTATTTCTGCAGCCAGCCTCAAGCAGATTCTCGATGAATAACACTTCCGCATGGGCTTCATACTTTGAGACCGGAGGTTGCCGCTTGGTCAGTATGAAGGGTTAGGTATCGTAGGGACTGATGTAGGTGAAATCATTTCTTCAGTCTCTCTATTAGGTTTACATCAAGCCCGTTTTTTAGCAGAAGATTTAAACCAGAGAAAGTCACAAACACTTGATCTTTTAAGATCTAAACATGAGTTCTGTAGAAGTGTTGATCCTCCATGGCTGAGATTTTACTGTGGAGATTCGGCACACGTAAGAGTTCAGTTCCAGCAACAGTAGATAAGAAGGGGGGATGTAAAGGGGGGAGAAGCTCTTGTCCGGGACCTGCAAGTAACCTGCAGCACCCTTGCTGATCAGCAAACAATAGCTCTTTGATGTCCCAGCGAGAGACAATGGACAAGAAAATAAATTTGACCACCACTCTGGGACTGTAGGGGAATCCCACTGCATTGAACTGGACGTACTGCACACACATGCACGCACACGAACACACCATATGTTCTTGATTTAAGTCATAAATGTGACCCAGGGTCTCTGTTGTAATCTACCTCAGATGTCAGAAAAAGAGGGAGGTGGAGGGGAGAGAGTGAAAGCAGCGAAATGCAGAACAATCTAAACAAAAGAATCTCAGGGGAGAGCCAATCAACCACTTCCGTCCTCCTACATCTTCTCTCCTCGTTCTCCTCGTTCTCCTCCTCCTCCGCTATTTTTTTTTTTAATTTCATTTTTTTCTCTCTTTCTCTCTCTTTGTCTTTCCATGCACCGTATCCCCCTCTCCTCCCCGGTGGACAGGATTGTATGAAAGTCCAGGGGCGCTGCTCCACAGGTCAGAGTGGAGACTGTTCTCACAACCTGCTCCGCCCCTCATCTTCTCCCCTCTTTTTTAATCATCCACCTTGTCTCTCTTAAATCCCCTCTCCTCCATCTTTCCCTCCACCTTAAAACTCTTATTTCAGTCCCTCTCTTCTTTAGGCACTCGATTTCCCCCATCGCCATGTCCTCCCGAACACATGACACTGTAATGTTGCAGGTGTAGTTCTGAGAGCGCACATATTTTAAAGAAGGTAGGATAAAGATTTAAAAAATGCACACACACAAACACATACACACACACACACAGTGGTGATGAGTGGGAGCTACCGGTTCATGTTTTGGATCAACTAAATTAATGTCACACATCTGGAAGAAGGCTGCTGCTCCACCCTCTGCTGTGCTGCGTTGGTGTGATTCCCAGTTTCCCTTTGAGTGTGTGTATTTGTGTGTGTGTGTGTATGTAGGTATAATGTTCCACTGCTCCTCTCTACGAACAGACCACCCACTCAGAAGACCAATAGAAGGACCACGGGGAGTCCGGATAGACACACACACACACACACACACACACACACACACACACACACACACACACACACACACACCGCACGTACAGCTCCCTCCAAAGTCAACCCTTCCCAATAATTCTCAGAATAGAACATGTTGTTATCAGAGATTGCAGAGATACCACAACAGCTGACATGCTATCACAAAGTTAAAGATAATATCAGGAATTGAGGAGGGTTGTATTACCAGACGCTACGTTCATTTTTAAAAATGTTGCCTCAGGTGAACTGTTGAGTTGTTACAAAATGCAAAAAGTTTGAAATCAAATATCAGAGCCTCATTTTAGGCCCGAGACGGATTATAGAAGCAGCTCACCACAGGAGACTGACCACTTATGTCCTCTATAGGGAATGAACATGTGAGAGTTACAGTAAAGAAAAACAGGCACTAAAGATTTAAGATAACTCCAAAGTTACATTGCAGGGTCATATTTAAGTTCTCTTAGCCATGAATAGTGCAGGTTGAAACCTCTGATACAACCCCTGATAGCAAAATAACTAATGACGTATCAGAAGGCTCCTTAGCTAGGTAGAAAGATCCATGTATGTGTCTTTTGGCTCATTTCCACCAAGCGGTCTGATATGGATCAGTACAGTTTGGTACGGGTCGGATTGGCAACGCCTGATCCTGTTTTCGTTTCCACAGCCAACCGTGCCCTACTTGGTGGGCGCCGTGTAAGCTGGATGCCGATAGCCACGTCAGCTAAGTAATAGCGTGACATCATGGCAGCGCGACACAGTGTACACCGCTAATAAATACAACAAAGAAGAAAATTGCAAGGAAAGTCTGCACCTCCGCGGTCGACCATGGAATGCTGTTTCTTGATGCCATTTTCCAACCAAAAAGAGTTATCTTTCCAAAGTCCACTGGAGATTTAAACATGGCGGGGTTATGTGTTGGTCTTTATTACTGCTGTTGCATGGAAAGTGACAATTATTTTGACCTAACAACGGACTCCACCTTCTGGGGCTGGATCGGTATGTCTGGCACCCCAACAGAAGGGTACCAAAAAGTGGGACGGTATGAACCAAACTGAACCCCTTGGTGGAAACGGGGCTATGTTATTATTATGTAATGTGAACTGTGATCCAGTTCTTTTAGCACTTATACAATAGCGAATCCAAAAGGTTTCATAGCAGCAGCCGACTTGGTTGTAAAAAAGCCTCGACTACAGAAAATATAAACCACGTTTGTAGTCTCAGTTATGTCATCTATTTGTTTCTGGAGACAGGTTGCCATGTTGGAAATTCTGTCTCAACCAAGGCTGTATTCGAAACCGCCTGCTACATACTACCTAGGAATGTAATATGCAGTACGATCTGCGTTTGAGGGTACTGTGTAGTGTGACTGTTCTGTTTGATCTGTTTTGCAGCATGTTTGGCCAGGCTTCGCTGGTTTTCAGTTTTGGAAACTGGAAGTAGAAAATGGCCATGCTTGATAGCTAAACAGCTTCTGTAGCATCAAAAGTTAAGTTAGAAGTTAGGCAATATTTTGGCTTCACTTTTGACAGTGGGAGGAGATTGAAGTGAGCCGCCCATATTAGTATTCAATCAATGCTTGGTACAATCAGTCATAGACATATACAGAGTAGACGCTGCATTGGCTAGTGGGGTGCAAGAAATACGGTCGCCATCTTGGTCCGGTCCTCTTACCCATGATCCTACCTGTAAACGTAAGTTGAAGCAGCAGAGACTTCAAGATGCCAGAGCACTGTGCAGCAAAATACCTATCATACATCACATATATCACATATCAAAATATCCTATTACTGTTAAGCCCACTATGAATATTAAAATATGCTGAACCATGTGTCCTGTATCATACCTACATGTATGATGTTTGCAGAAAAAAAAACCTGCATGAAAATCAGTTTAGTATTCAGCGAGTTATTATTGATTAAATGCTCTGACACTTAATTGCGCCTGCCAAACAGATTACACTGAGTGGAGCGGGTGACCGGACCAAGATGGTGGCCCCACGGCTCGTCAGCGCCAATAGCTAGTAGCAGTCGATGCGGCGTCTACTCTTTATTATGTCTATGCAATCAGTCCTTGTATCAAAGTCACCTGAGATGGATGTTTGGTTTAAATTAAATTTGGATGAAAAGAGGCCAAAGGACATCTGAGAGAGCAAATTAGAGGCATGTCTTTGCAGGTTGTGGTTCCTTGGCTTGGTAGCAACACCAGCCACCCATCAGACCATCTAAACCTTACTTTTTAGAGACACCCATAGCTGAACAGGTAGGCTTGCTGGTCCACCAATAGGAGGGTTGGCAGTTCAGTGTCGGGTTACTACTACCTACTGTCTACATGTACAAGTGTGATTGAGCAAAATACTGCAAGGCAATACTCTCAATCGTTAAATCAGCACCTTGCACGGCGACTCGCTGCCATTTGGAGTGTGTATGTGGGTCTGTTTGGGGGATTAGTAGTAGCAAAGCTCTTTGGATAAATTCAGCTCATTTCACGCAGCTTGAATAAGGATGAGTTAAAAACAGGAAAAATTCAAATGACTGATTCATTTGAGGTTTGATTAACAGCTTATTAGGTCATTACAATATGATGGTCGATGTGTGATAACATCCATGTAGCACTGTATTAACAAATAAGTCAGGATGAATTTTTAGTCTTATAAGTCTAAATAATTATTTAAGTGAAAAGGGGAAATAAAGGGGCGCCTGTGGCCTAGCGGTTTAAGTGCACCCCATATACAGAGGCTATAGTCCTCGTTGCAGAGGTCGTGCATTCGATTCCAGCCTTGACCATTTACTGCATGTCCTCCCCCTCTCTCTACTCCCCACATTTCCTGTCTTGCTTCAGCTGTCCTTTCAATTAAAGGCAAAAAAAAAAATCCCCCAAAAATATATTAAAAAAATAATAATAATAAAAAAAAGAAAAGGGGAAATAAAGTCAACATTTGTTGTGAAAGAGTCCCTTTCTATTTTTAGTTGCTTCTTTCATATTTTCAACTATTTCTATGGTTTCCCTCAACAAACTACTGGCACACAGTAACCCTCACTGAGTGTGCTTATATCACAGTATAGGAAATACAGAATCATCATTGCTGCAGTTATAAGTGTCAGTACACAGTGACTTAGCTGAAATACAAGGTAAATAAAATGATTTGCAGCTAAAATGATTTCATAATCTTTCATTTTGAAATGAAAAAAGTAAAGTAATGACTCGGACAATATCCAAAAGCAGTTTCAGCTGGATCTGTGGGAACTGAATTCTTATTTTCTTCAAAACCACAAGCAGTTTTATCAGCAATGGTTTTAAAGTCTTTGTCACTGTCACCATGTGAAACATTACAACACAGTATCAGTTGTCAAGGAGTTCAAACATCGCCCTGTGATGACTAATATGAAAAATATGAAGTATCCAACAAACCATAAACTAGTATAACAACAGATCAGACCAACAGATCTGATCTACACTGTTCCTGAAAACAAACAATTCAGAGAAACATTCTGGTAATAGTTAAACTTTGTAGTCCAGAAATCTTTTATGATAGCCTGGAGACACCCTGAACTACAGCACAGTTATTCTCTCTGTGTTTCCCTCCCTGTAATAAGAGTTCAAAGGACGAACCCATTAGGCTTCCCTCCATATCAGGCTCATATCTTTGCACCCTTTAAACACTCGGGATGATACCCTTTGAGTTGGCCTTCAGAGGAAACAACAAAACCTTTTCTGTTTTGACACTTGAAGTGAGGAAACTGAGACCCTCTTGTTCGCTCTTATCAGGGTTTATGAAAAGAGAAAAGGGTCTGCAGGCTATGTGGCGTATCGTAAACACACGCTTAGTCAAAAGTGTTTGCTCTCTATTAACTTTGAGACTATCAGCTTGGGGTGGACACCTCCTTGACCAAACAGCTAATAGTTTCCTATTGTTTCCTCACATGTTGTGTGGTTTCATAGATTAGAGGTGATGTGGCACATGTGGTTTGTAGTCATACTGTCGCATAACTGGAAGATCACAGCATAGGTTCAGGCTAGCATCACAGCCTGCTGTCCTAAAACCACAATTTTTATCTTACTTATCTGATTGAGATGTCAGCCTCTGTGGCATGAGTAATGTTTTGGAGGTGTTCATATAATGCAACCTGTAGTTTGAAAGATGTGGGTCTTCAGGCAAGCAAGTTATGCAGTACAAAAGTTCAATCAGGAGGAACAAATGCATTTATTTATTTATTTAACCAGGTAAGTCAATTGAGAACCACTTCTCATTTACAATAACGACCTGGGCAAAAAGGCAACACAGGTGGCATGACAATAAATAAAAACAAAACAAAAACAGAGAGTACATACAGAGAAACCTAGAAACAGAACAATACATTACAAAAATATGACAGGAGTGAACAACTTTTTAATTTTTTTATTTTTTTCTATTTAACCTTTATTTTACTAGTAATGGTAAGATGATATACAAAGTCTCTTTTACAAGGGAGTCCTGGCCAATACAGCAGCATAAAAAGTTTCACAAATAGAACAGGACAAAACATATAAGTGACAAGTAACTAGTACATCGATTTATAAATTAGCTGTGTTAAGCTCTAAAACATGTGCACAAGTTGATCAGATGATCCTTTATCCTAGTTTTAAAATCCTCCAATTGAATTAAACAATCCAGTTACAGGTGACCCTGAAGCTCAAACCAAGATGAGGGAGCAAAGACATTAAAAGCACTTTTACCAAAGACAGAGCGAGTCCGAGGAAAGACAAAAATAATCTGTCCATGGGACTGAAGATGACAGCCACTCACAACTTTAGGAATCAATAAGGAGCATAAAAAAGACGCCAGCTCCTGTAGTATGGCCTTATAAAGAAAGACATACCAATGCTCCTTTCTTCTGTTGTGTAAGGAAGACAAGCCTACCTTTTCATACAAGATACAGTGATGTGTGCGGAATCCTAAACCAGAAACAAACCGCAATGCAGCATGGTACACTGAGTCCAACATTTTCAGAGAGGCTGAGGAAGCATGCATATAAAGAACATCACCAGAGCTAGTCACAGATACAAAGGTTGCTAGAATGAGCTTTTTAAGAGCAGCAAAAGAAAAACAGCGTCTGTTTCTATAAAAGAAACCCAACTTCACCCTCAGTTTTTTAGTAGGACTCTCAATATGACTTAAAAGCAACTTAAAAGCAAGTGGATTGATGTTGAGTTATGGGGTGTAATACGTTTTTGAAAGTGGTGAGTGGAATGAGAGAGGTCAGCTTTAGGGATGTTGCAGGTGATTCCAGTCGTTTGCAGCGGAAAACTGGAAGGGGGTGCGGCCAAAGGAGGTCCGGGCTTTGCGTGTGATGAGGTCTATAAAGTTACTTGAGCACAGGCTACGGAGGGATTTGTAAATGAATAGAAACCAGTGTGTTTGTCTGCGAGAGTGGAGTGAAGGCCAGTTCAGCTGAGAGTACAGGTGACAGTGGTGAGTGGTGAATGAATGACGTAAAGATAATTATGTTAAAAAGATTGAGTGGTATTTAATTATTGTCAGAGTTTATTTGGTGCTTGAACTCCACAGGGAGATAGCGTGATCGAAAGGGTCTGCCCTGAGTGGCCGCAAAACCTATCCCCTAATGGAGCTCGGACACTGGTGGTGGAGGTGTTGCAGATGAAGACATCTGAGACATCAAGTCGTGTCCTCTAGGGGCTTACGTATCATGGGGCATACTGCAGGAATACCTGGGCCAATGCAAAGGTCCATCTGATTTAAAGTGAAAGCTGTATCCATACCCTCCCTATATCCGACACCTTCCTGTTGGGTGTTGGTCTGTGCAAGGGTTGTTGTTTATCACAGATTAAGTTTTTTATTTCCATGTGCAGGATTTCAAAGCCCTGCCAAGCCAAGCCAATCCTTAAACCTGCATCTAGTTTTTGCAGATGATGTCCCTCTGTTGGCACCACCAAGCTGAGACCTAAAGGAGGGACAGGGCTGTGGTTCTTTGCCAAAAAGCAGTGGATTGCTTCCTCCAGGTTTATAATGAATGACTGCCTCAAGTTCAAGCATCTGGTATCTTTAGTGAGGGTAAATAGACAGTGACATAGGGCTTTGTGCAACATAATGGTAAGCAGAAGTACAGGCTCTGTGCCCAACCATCAAGAGAGAACTGACACGGAAAGCAGAGCTGTCAATTTACTAGTCGATCTTTGTGCCAAGAATGATGATGCAAATACGTAGTAGAAGTTAGTTTCCTTCATGAGAAATTAGTTTCCTTCATGCGGAAGCTGGGCTCATCTTAGAGATTAGAAAAGGAGCATACATATCCAGAGGAAGCCCAAAGAAAGGCCACTGGTCCTTGGCACTGAAAGGTGGAAGTTTGGTCGGTTCAGGCACCTGATTAGGATGTCTCCTGGGCACCTCCAATTAAAGGTTTTCTGGGCATGTCAAGCTGGGAGGAGACTCCTGGGTAGACCCTGAGCGTGCTGTAAGGATTATATACCACATGTGGCCAGGGAACGCCTTAGGATCCCCCAAGAGGAGCTGGAAAATGATGCTGGATAGAGGGCCATCAGGACCAACTTGCTCCCATCACGTCCCCGAACAAGATAGTCTGAAATTAAATGGATGGACTGAAAGATCTCTTTGGGTTCTGGGATCTTGGATACTGCTAATGTGCAATGGAACAACATGAACAGATCTTGTTCTTTTATTTTAATATTTCAATGCTTAAAGGCTACATATCATAACTCTTAAATTATTAAGTAGTCACATTGCTCTCAGCAGGCACAGCTCCACATGTGGCTCTGCTTAATCCTTAAACAGTTTTCCCATCCACAAAATGCAACAGAACACCCACTTCAGCTCCTCACTTGATTAATCACTTACATGTCATCAAGCACTGCAATGTGTAAAGCATCAAATCATTGTGAATAGGAAAGTGTGATAGTCAAAAAAAACTCTCTGTTGACTCAGGGAAATCATATACTGTACAGGGTCAATGACTTGTCAATCAGTAGGATACTGATGACTGAAACCTGGGACTTAAGCCCCCGATTGTGCTGTCTAATGGTATTGTTCCTGTTTGACGGATCAGTTTGTTCTGTTCCACTGTAAATCTTTATAAGTAAAATCTTGCCATAATGAAGACCCACAGGATAGACACTTGTAAGATACAATAGTGGTGTTGTGTTTTTAATACTGATTGTATCTTTGTTTGGAAGACAAAAGTAACTGCAAAATATGAAGTCCCAGTGAGACAGGTCTGCTGGGACTGTCTCGCATTTATGATGTGATGAATTTCTAATGATATATTGTTCTCAGGCTTGAGATAAATCAGGCACAATTCACAGCTGAGATCCAAAATGACCTAAGTGGGAGCACTGAGCTAGTTTAATCATATGTTATGAATTCTGACCAGAAATAATCCACTCACTTACTATAAGATCAAAATCATGACGGTAGTATTACTTTACTGTTTGTAATGAAGCAAATAGGAGGCATATCTATCAATAAATACTCAGGTGTTTCTAACGGTGTGAAAGAGGAAATGAGTAAAGTCTTGTATTAGAATTCATCCACTTAAAGCTAGGGTTGGTCTAACCCCTCCCCCCTAAACTCGGAACTCCTCTAAAACGATGCCCCCGCTCACATGCATAAGCGCTGCTGATTCGCGACCATATAATCGTGACTGATTAAAAACCGGTCCTCAGCACATCGTTTGTGTTTTGCACTACGTCAACTCATGTCTCACTCAGTGGTAAGAAAACACCAAAACATTATCATAGTGAAAGTTAAAAACGCAAACAAACATGAAATGTACGCGCAGGAGGCGGGTAGAACGGAAGGATGGGATTTGATTGGTTTCATAATTTGGCTCCTGAAGGCAGCAGGGTTCCCACTCTTTTCCAGAGATCATTTTCCAGGACATTTCCAGGACATTTTCATCGATGATCAAGCTGGTATGACCGTCTAAATTTAGTTCCTAATTTAGCTCCTAAATAGTCTAATATGCTCCTCTCAGTGTAAGTCTACATTGAAAGACATGTAGTCTATGGCTATCAATGAAATCATCTCTTACATACTTAAAAATGATGGCAAATTGATAATAGAATAATGCAACCACAGATGTACAGCACTTCACTTTATTAGTGCAACCAAGTAACAATGATGGGCAACTCTCATCTCAGCTTTCTCTTTTCTCAAAAAATATAAAATGAGCTAAGAAAAAAACAAAAGAGCCTGCAAAGGAATCAGGAAGCTGCCTTACTGAAATAAATAAATAATAATAATGATCAGAGGATCAGTGCTTTAATGACCTAAATAGATCTGAATGACAAAAATGGCCACAAATGTTTCTCAACTCAACTCAAACTCAAAATATACCTGCTTAATCATGATATTCATCCTGCTGAGTGGTCGATATAAATGGTTCTGGTTTGGTTCCGGTTCGGTTCGGTTCGGTTCCGGTTCTGGTTCAATTCTGGTACAGTTCTGGTTCGTTTCTGGTATGGCTCTGGTTCGGTTCCAGTTCTGGTTCAGTTCTGGTATGGTTCTGGTTCGGTTCTGGTTCGTTTCTGGTTCGTTTCTGGTTCGTTTCTGGTATGGTTCTGGTTCGATTCGGTTCTGGTTCTGGTTCAGTTATGATTTACTAGAAATGTATTCAAATTATTTCATGGACCCCCACGCTATGGTTCGCGGACCACCAGGGGTCCCAGGACCCTACTTTGAGAACAACTGAGCTAGAGTACGGTAATTGAGCCAAATGTACCATAAAACATAAACAATATACCCCCGTTTTCTGTCAATGCATGATTATGAAGTGAACGATAAAAGATGTGAAAAAAAGTTGCACAGTGTCGCTGTCTTTTCCAGCACAGCGTGCACTCAACTTTCAATGAATGGGGATGTGTTTTGTTAATAGGGTCAGGTCAAACGCAGCCATGTTGGAATAATTTTCCAGGACTATATGTGATCTTCCAGGACATTTTACTTTTTCTCCCATTTTCCAGGTTTTTTCCAGTACTGGAAAACTGGTCAACTGTTTTCCAGGTTTTCCAGGTTTTCCAGGACGTGTGGGAACCCTGAGGCAGGGATTGGTTGGTGTTTTCCCAGGTTTACTCCGGCTGTAGATAGCAGCTTTTTTCACTCTTTTTTAAGAACACATTATGTATTGATGCCATCGGGACATAAAGATTATTTTAACCAGTATAACAAAAAGTGTATCTAAATCTGACTACCAACCCCAGCTTTAAGTTGCTGGGTTACATCAAAACTAGCTACTATTTAATTTTGTTATGGGCTCATGACTGTATTCATGCTGCAGCTATTTCCCTCTGCAGTTATGTCCACAGTGGTTTGCTCGAGTGCTGTTATCACAGGGGGAGTGTACCCTGATGTTCCAGGTTGTAAGTTGTAGAAGCTGACAACTCATCAGTGTTGTAGTCAAGTCATTAAACCTCAAGTCCAAGTCTTGAGTCCCCAGTGTTTAAGTCCAAGTCGAGTCTGAGTCACCATTGAGTAGATGGAGTCGAGTACCATTTATCCGAGTCAGAGTCTCTGTTACCTGAGGGTTTATAAGGAGGACTGCTTTTTCCGTCCAAAATATTCACTGTATGAAGCTTTTGGATGAGTACAAAAAACATTTAATTCATTAACATTACATTCTGACTGATGCTGTCGGCATGTCTGGAGATTTAAATTATCAATGAAGTTCCAGCCCTGTATAATGTGCCTGGATGCATGCCTCTCATTATTTCTACTGTGGTGGAATCACTGCAGATGAAACTCTTTTTGTAAAAACATGACATGTTACATATTTCAAAGTAAAAAATATTTCTCAACTCACAAGCTACCATTTGACAAAAGCTAATACATCATTCAACAGTCTTAGCTGACATTACTTGATAGAGTTACACTGTAGATACTGAGAGACTAATTGTATGAGTATTTAACAAGCGGCAACCTCCGGTCTAAAAATATGAGTCCAATGCGGAAATGCTAAAAACTGCAGTTCTTCGAGGATCCGCTTGAGGCTGGCTCCGGAAGTACCGGAAACCACATACACACCAATTCAAAAAAGAAGATCTTTACAGCAGAAATAAACATGTTTACAGCCTGGTACAAAAGACGAGTGTAGGATAGCTCATTTCTCGATTGGCATACACTGTACAGGGGGTGAATTTTTTCTCTAACGCAGCAATTCCGAAGATATTGAGATTATGAGTCGACCAATGAGAGGCACAGCTGACTTGATTGACAGGCAGGAACACTGTAGCTGTTTGCTAGACTGTATAAAATATGTACGTAGTATTCGTGACGTCACCCATCTGTTTCTGAAGCGCTGTTTTGAGGCCAATCGTCGGTGGCAGCCATATTGCTGCTGTGGAGCCAGTGTGACGTAAAGAGGTGGGATTTGAGCATCCCAGCCAACAGCTACAGTGTTCCTGCAGTCAGCTGTGCCTCTCATTAGAAGACTCGTAATCTCAATATTTTTGAAACTGCTGTGTTAGAAAAAAATTCACCCCAAGTACAGTGTGTGCCGATAGAGAAATGAGCTATCCAGACTACACTAGTCTTTTGTACCAGGCTGTAAACATGTTTATTTCTGCTGTAAAGATCGTCTTTTTTAAATTGGTGTGTATGTGACTTCTGGTACTTCCGGAGCCAGCCTCAAGCGGATCCTCTATGAACTGCAGTTTTTAGCATTTCCACATTGGACTCGTATTTTTTAGACCGCAGGTTGTTGCTTTTTGAAAACCTTTCCAAAACCTTTCTTCATCAACCACTAGACTTAGACCATTTTGTTGTTTTATGCTCTGGCCTGAAGAAATTTTGTAACTTGTGGGGACAGATTCACACATTCACACTAACAAATTAGCCATGACTTCACGCTAAAAGCTGAGCCACTTTGTCCAGTAAAGAAACAAACTGGTGATGAATATTGAAGTGAAAAGTTCATGAAAGCAGTGAAACAAGCCAAAATGATCCACTTGAGTTTTATAACGCTTTAAACTATGAGAAGAACAAACAGCCTGAACACACACAGATGCATACACACACTATTTGACATGCAGCCTCTTGTAACTTAAGTTTAAGCGCATAATTCTCCATGTGAAAAGATGTTATATAATATCAAGAAGCTCTTTTTGCTTGTCCTAACCTGTCCTAAAACTACCCTGCGTACATGTGTGTCACACAGGTTTTAAAGTTTTATGATCTGCTTTATGTTTCTGTTCTATTTCTCATTACCCCACTCTTCCCCCCTCCTTTCTTCCGATGAGATATAAAACATTATCCTATTATATGACGAAGGCCTCTCTCATGCTTGAATCCCCCTGCTGCAACCAAAATATCCCCCAACACCTACACACAGTTACTGAACACATGTCCTAATCACACACACACACACGCTCATATAAGGAGGCTAAGAATCACACATCCCATACCTCTCAGCCCCCTCCTCCCCCCTTTTCTCTTTCTCCTTTCTTCTTCAGCAGCTGTGCGTCATTTTAACTGTTTTCTATGAAACCTGGTATTCATAACTGCTGGACATGATTCCACCCCCGAGTCCCACTAACATCATGATGGTAATAGTTTAATCTGCATGGTCGTGACCCGTCCTGTTGTTTAGATGTGACCTGAGTGGGAGAAAGAAAAGAGGCTCCCTCTGCGCGCACACACACACACACACACACACACACACACACAGCTGGGAGCCATTGTCTCCATGAGAAAGCAGAGGCATATCTATCTATTTATCTATCTATCTGTCTGTCTGTCTTCCTGTCTGTCTGTCTGTCCGTCTGTCCGTCCGTCCGTCAGTCCGTCCGTCTGCCTTTCCGTCCGTCTGTCCGTCTGTCCGTCCGTCTACTGCTTAAACAGAACTTGGAAGCTGACATGAACTTGGAAGCTGACATGAATTGCCTGTCAGTCTGGACAATAGGCTTATACTTTCACTTTCACATTACATTTTTTCTCAGTCACTTAGGTACATTTCTCAGATCAGAATTGTTCAATCTTCACATCATTGTTTCACTTGTGCACATAAAAAAAAAGCAGTTTCTCATTTCTTTGAACAAGTTGCAATTGCTTTGGTACATCCGATTAAGTACAATTCTCTGCTGTTTCCTACATTATCAATTGCTTATGTCATGTTGATCAAAATGTATTATAATGGGTCTCTGTTGAATAGTCTCACGCTCCACAACATTTAGGCATTAGTTCATTGCATAAGTCTTCACATGCAAAATTGTTGAACATGTTGTCAGAATATGTCAGTCATATTTCTGTACATTTTGGATTGGTGAATTGCTCCTAGGCGAATCTTGACTTTCTCTAACGAAGGGAAATGTGTGAAGCATTAGATCAACCAATGACCAACCAGTTTTCTGAAGTAGCTCGAAGGTGCATCTCATGAACCATCAACTGACAAGTATATATGTAGCCAGAGCACAACACAATGTTACAATGTCTGACAATGGAAGAACGAGGAATTGGACTGGGTCAACAGCCAGAGAGAAGAAGAAGAAGAAGAAGAGGAGTGAGATTGTGTGGTGGAGGAGTTGAGAGGCAACAAATTAAAGTACATACAGTAAAAACACTAAGGTGTAACTTACAATTTACAATAACTGTCATCAAAGCTTTAGCCATAGTTTACATCAGAACGTCCCTCCAGAGTACACTGTTATACTGACAACATGACTAAGTAATGTGACTGTCTTATCCGTACACAATGACACATTGACTTGTCATTCTGATGGCACTGACATGTTCATTGACACAGATATTTACTTTCGAGAGATGAAGTAAGGATTTTGAGCAAGACACTGGCTTTTGCAGGTAATCCATGGTGTTTTGCTATTTTTTATGAATTGTTTTGAGAAATGCTCTTACTGTTTTGCAAATGTCGAGGATGATTCGAGAAATGTACCAAAACGACTGAGAAAAACTAACTAGCTTATTAAACCCTTTAGTTGGGAGGAACTCTTCCTGAAATAGTGCAGAAACAAAGTGGCTTTCTGACAACAAAGTAAAATGCTGCAAAATATGTAAATATAGGGTACACTCACACTGACATTAGACTACTGTAAGACTGGGTTGGACTTTGATGAAACTAGCTAAATAATGGGATAAAATATTAACTGTCTTCAGCAGTCGATAGCCTAGCTCCTTTGCCAATTCTCTGCCCGGTTTCTCAACAAAGGGACTAAAGGCTGATTTATACTTCTGTGTCTCCCCTACGCAGCAGGGGCTGACGCGGACATGAGCACCATATACTTGTGCGTCGATGTGTCCGTGTTGCACAGCAATTCTCCACCGAAAAACTTGAGGGCAGTGTGGTCTCTCTGATAGCCGGTTGCCTCCTTCAGGCCCCGCTACGATCTCTGTTTACTTTTCCACAGAGATTCAGAGCATGTTATGTTAATCTACAGCTGATACATGTTGCTGTTAATCATACAGACATGATTACATGAAGAATAGAGAGGAGGAGATGGAATACACGGCCGATGTGCGGCCGATGTGCGGAAGTGCTGTAAATGCGGGAAAGACAATGCCGCTGAGTGACCAATCACACAATGCCGCTGAGCGACCAATCACAGGGTTTGCGGTCCGCGTCGGCTCTACGGGGAGTTACATTTTGGAGGAGGTGCACGTCAGCTACGTGCGTAGGCCTCGGCGTAGGTACGGGAGCTACGCGGACCCCCAGCGTAGGGTACGCCGTTAATTCAACGCAGAAGTATAAATCAGCCTTTAGCCGACCAGGATCTCCCTTGGTATTCACTTAGAGTAATATTGACATACATCATACAGCCCTGTTTTGAGAAAAGGAAAATTCTCTTTTTTTTAGCATACATTAGGTAGTTTGTTCAGTTGTTAAACATAAAAACAGTTGTATTGAAAATCCCAAGAAGTCATTGCACTTTTGAGATGCATTCATTTTGTTTTGGATGAGATTGAACAAATGCTTATGCCTACCAAGCTTTACTATGCTGGTAGACTGTCTTCATATTTTCAGTTGACAGGGCCAGGTAAGCTACAGTACATCTTTGAGTTTCTTTATGCTAAGCTAAGCGAACTGACTGCTGGTTGTAGCCTTATAATGATTGGAAAGGCATTAGAGTGATAACCATCTCCTCGTCTAACTTTTGACAGCATAATAGAGCAGCTCTTTTTCCTTAAATGTCAGTGATTTTCTGAAGTACATTTTGAAGATCATGTGCAGTATGCAGTCATTTTTTAAAGTTCAGTTGCTATTCTTTCTATCTGTCTAATAATGCAAAGAAAGATGGTGAGTCATGAGTGTGAGTGAGCAACCACCAGGAAACATAACAGGGAGGTGTTAGATCCCCTCACACACACACTCACACGCCACCTGACTGGAAAGAAACTCCATGCAGCCTGCACAGAGGTTCTCGACACCCTTGTGTAAAGAAGAACTCATTATTACAGAAGACCAATTAGTGTTATCCCAGCCAGTGTCAAAAGTCCAACTGCAGCCTTATCTTGACAGGTTCCTTTGAGCTAAACTATGTGTTTGAAAAATCATATTTCATGCAAACTGAGCCAGCAACATTTTCCAAACAATTCATCTAAGGGCACGTGTAACTGTGTCGCAACACGGCCACAGCCTGAGAGTCAATAGAAATGTTCAAGCTGAGGTTAATCATTGTTCATCATCTAGAAACAGGTCTTTTCCTAAACAAATAAACATGTTAACACCCAAATATGACACCCCGTCGTCATGTTGATAAAAGTGCCTTTAATGTTATTTCACTCTTTCCAGAAAACAATGATTGCATAGAAAGGTGCATCATCTTCCAACAGGTGACGCCTCATGACACGAAACTGACTTCCTGAGAAAATATCAAAGGAAACTCATAAATATAATCATTGCTCCGGTGATGATTACTCTCTCTGTGTGTGTGTGTGTGTGTGTGTGTGTGTGTGTGTGTGTGTGTGTGTGTGTGTGTGTGTGTGAGAATGAAAGAGAGTGGGCTGAGAATGCCATAACCTTGCACTCCTAGGATGGGTGGAGACTCCAGACATGGTGGAGACATAGGTTATAAACCTTGGTAGACGTTTCTCACAAACCCCATTGTTAATCCCCATTTTATAGTATATTACATATGAGTAATGTTTTACAATATGGCTCTGAAAAAAGGTGTGAGATGGTGCACCTGTAGCATGGAAATGTCTGGAGACGTGGATATAGTTGTGTAGGAGTGAATGTCACTGTGACTGAAAACAGACTGATAATTTGTTTGGAGATTTTCCACTTTTTTAATCTTTGGGTTTTAAATGGGCTTGATTAAGGTTCCAAGCTGAAAAATATAAGTCTCTCAATACAGTGTAAAAAAAAAAAATCATACAAGTTTGATGTAGTTTTGACCCTTTGTAGTAAGTATATTTGATCTTCACCGTCTACAAATTAATATTTTTTTCTTTCAATACATTCACATAACTTACTCCCAGCAAGCTTTCAGGATTTATTTCCATTTAACTCTCAGATCCATCTTTACCAAACAAGGTCTGCAAATAAACTACATGCAGCTTTCTTTCGGACAACATTTTCTCAGTTTTCCATCAGATACAGAGGCCCTCACTTTTGGAACAGTTTCCTTGGTCATATAACAAGTAACACAGATTTCAACTCATTCGAGAAACAGACCATACACTTTCTATTAGGTGAGTTAAGTAATGCAACATGATACAATTTTTAATGCATATTTATAAACACATAATCTCCCCACTTTCCTAACTTATAAAAAAATATTCTGTTCTTTTTTTTTTTTTTTTTTTTTTACTTTTTTCACTTTCCCTTCTTTTCTTTTCATCATTGTTTTGAATAGTAATCTCTCTTATTAATCTTTTTTTGTTTTGTATGTAGATATTCTGCTTCTACATTGATACTTTGTCTTTGTGTTGATTATTTTCTGTGGAGGGCCACTTGACAAGCCTGTTAGGGTTTTTTTTCGCTCCTCCTGCACATAACATGTTAGTGGTTAATTGTATTATTGAATTTGATCTGTTATACCTTGGCTTGTGTTATTGAACATGCAATGTTTTGTTTTGTTCTTTTATATGTGCAATAAATAAATAAATAAATATTTACCCTTACATGTTAGTTGTGAGGGTTGTGCCAGAAATGCAAGTCTTCATGATAAAACAAACCAAAAATATTTCCTTCAAGTGAAATATGGGCAGATAATCTGAAGAGAATTACATGTTAGCAAACATTAAATATTTATTTAAGACAGAAAAAAATCTGTTAAAAAATATTGGCAAATAAGACACTTTCACTCCTTAATAATTTTCACAAAATAGTGTGAGATTACAGCAACACTTTATTATAAGGGTACACATTTTGTATTTAATTAATGCTTTCGTAACACATGAGTAATGCACGAGTTATTCTAGGATGAATCAACAATTCCACTTGCTCACTGATAACGTATGAGGAAGTTGCTATGACTTATTTAACAAACTCATTTTTGATAAATCATTGAGTAGGGAACTTTTTTTTACAGCTACTCCCTACATTAGTTAGTATCGACCTCAGAGGCATTGACGTAAAAGTTTATTTTATGATCATAAGTTTTCTCTGCCTAAATTAAATAGAAAACGTCATATCTAAAAAAAAAATACGTTTTATCTAACATTTTTAAATATTTTTTGTGTCATTATATTGATGAAAGCAGTGTAGTAATTTTAATTTCTGTGGTAAAAAGTAATTTGATTGACTCAGTCCATTGTCTGATATTCTGTAATTTTATCTCACTACATTTCCCTGTTGAGAAATTACATTTTTTTCTCTACTTTACATATCTAACAATTTAAGTCACTTTTACTTTGCAATTATTCAAATTACTAATACAAAATATGGTCAGCAGATACATTATGATGTCTTATAATAAGCAAGCAGCACAGCAGTGCACCAAGAGTCATTTATTTTTGGTACTTTGTGTATATTTTGATAACACATTTTGTTTTTACTAAAGTAGAAGATTAGGTGTGGGGCTTCTACTTGTAAGGTTATATACTGCAGTTTAAATATGCTTCTACTTGTAAGGTTATATACTGCAGTTTAAATATGTCTATTCAAGTAAAAGACCTCTTCTGCTACTTTTAATTTTGATCACAGCACACTTAAATCCTTTTGCTTGTTTCCCAAAGTTATTTTGATATCTGAATATTTGCATTTTGCAGTCATTTTCTTTCTTTCCCTTTTGTTTTCTGACTCTCTTGATTTCAGCAGCTGCTGTAACGGCACGATGCAGTATTACAAAGTCAGAAGTGGACAAAATTAATTCCTCTCACCACAGAATATAACAATTAAATGAGGACTGAGATCTAATCACAGTGTGAGTCAGTGTTGTTTCACATTTTCCCTGTGAAATTCAATCTACCTGTTTAAGACATCATTGTTAGTTATAATTTCAGCCCTGCTTCATTGGCCATTGTAAGCTCTCTCTCTCTCTCTCTCTCTCTCTCTCTCTCTCTCTCTCTCTCTCTCTCTCTCTCTCACCGACACACACACACACACACACACACACACACACACACACACGGACCTCTCCAGCACACACAGTCAGAGGCATGAATAATATTTTCTCTGGAAGCTTCTTGAGCTCTGCAGATGGGACAACATGCAAAACCCTCCTCTTCATTGAGCTGCTGTTCAAGTTACCCGCAGGTTTCAGAGGTCGGCCGATCAGTCTGTTGTGGGGTAGATGATCAATAGAGCACAAAAATAATTCAATTAAACAGTTTCACCCTGGTGCTCAGACCAATTATAACCCATTTACCCTCGGTGTGTGATCAATAAACTGATGGTCAGACTCTAATGTGTTCAGCAGAATTGTGATTTGCTTCCCTCTACTGGTTCTGTCTCTTATTACATCTGCATTTAAATATATTACTCTCTTGTATAAAGGTGGCCGTCTGTGGTTACAGGATATTGCCATTAGTGTCAACACTATTGCCTCACTTTTGGCTTTGAATACTATAATAATTTCCCTCACTGATCAAATTGTCTTCACTCCAACAGCAAGGCCTTTACATAATCTGTGGAACGGTAGTAAAAGTGGAACAACCCCATTTTTGTTTGGATTTCATTCCTCTTTGTCTCTGTTCAGACAGGTTTGCATCAGTCAAACTCCTTGAATGTCCTGATTGTAAACCCTCCTTTTAAAAAGTGAGTTAGCCCTAAATGTAAACTGTGGAACAGTCTCAATGTGGAGCTACAGCAATGTCAGAAGATAATCCAGTTCAAGAAGTGGTATAAAGAAATGATTTTCATGAGGTACAAGGAGGAAGACAAGCGTTGATAATCATGAGGGGTTTACTTTTGATTGTCGGTGTAAATATGAAGATTTGACCTGTGGGAGTGCACTAGTATAATGACAGATAATAGTGAATGAAGGGGTAGGATTAGATAAGTTTTAACTTCTTCCTACTCCTTTTCGCACATGTACAGAAAATTGTTTCAGTGCTTGCTAATGGAACTGACTGATTTTGTTTCTTTTGTATAACTATTTCTTTTTTTTCTACTTGTATGTTTTTTTTTCTATTTTACTCTTACATGTTCGAAATAAAGACATCAAATCAAAACAAATCATCCATCCATTATCTTGACCGCTTATCCCATTAGGGGTCACGGGGGGCTGGAGCCTATCCCAGCTGGCTTCGGGCGGAAGGCAGGGTACACCCTGGACAGGTCGCCAACCTATCACAGGGCTAACGCAGAGAGACAGACAACCATTCATGCACACACTCACACCTACGGGGCAATTTAGAGTGATCAATCAACCTGAGCATGACTGTGGGAGGAAGCCGGAGAACCCGGAGAGAACCCACGCATGCACGGGGAGAACATGCAAACTCCACACCTCAAAACAAATAAAATAAAATAAAATAAAATAAAATATATAAGAATGATGTGGCTTCAAGTAGCAGTGAGCTCCTATGACACAATTCTTTTACTGACTATTCAGGGCCCAAATGTAGAAAGTGGGATCAGGGTTCAGTTATCAGAAGGGGGCTTTCGATGTGAGGTAGGATTTGCCTTCACCCCAGTAGAGTCTTGAAAATGTTTTTGAATTACTGCAATATACTGGAAAACAAGAAGGTTTACACAGGCGAGCACTCCAGGGTACTGGCAGGTCTGTGGTGAGGTGACTACACTTCCTTGCAGCAAAATGGTTCAGGGTTCAAATCCTGGGTGGGGCCTTCACTTACATGTGTAGCTTGAATGTTCTTCTTATACTTCTAAAACTGAGTTGATCAAAGACATATTTTAGATTCCAAAGTAAAAGCTTATAAAGAGACATTATGTATTGCAACAAAACTTCCTTTAATCACAGAGTTGTAGTAAAAGCAGGGTCCTCGCATAAAGTACCATGATGCATATTTTACTCATGGACAGTCAAAAAAGTATCGACAGTGGGGTACCGGTTTGGACTAGTGGTTCAACTTATGTGCCCCATGAACAGCCCTTTTCCCCCATGTCATTCCCCACCCCCTTGCCCATGTTTCTTCTCTATCCACTGTCCTACTCTTATTTGCTCAGAAACATTTCAAAGGTAAAGTCCATTATTTCACTCAAAAACTTAGAAAAAACTCATTCAGGGTATTATTTCCTCCCGCCTTGACTACTGCAACTCACTATACTCCTGTCTCAACCAAAAATCCACCCACCGACTTCAGACAATTCAAAATGCAGCAGCCCGGCTTTTAACTGGAACTAAAAGATTTTCCCACATCCCCCCAATTTTAGGATCCCTACACTGGCTCCCTGTTGTTTTTAGGATAGATTTTAAGACACTTTTAATCACGTTTAGAGCACAACATGGACTCGCCCCTCGATACATCTCTGAGCTCTTATCCCCCCAAAAACCAGGACGCAGTCTGAAATCCTCTGGCAGTGCTCTGCTTGCTGTTCCACAGTCTAGACTAAAAACTTAAGGCGACAGGGCCTTTGCTGTCAAAGCCCCCCAACTGTGGAACGGCCTGCCAGAGGAAATCGGACTTGAAGAGTCAGTCCCTCATTTTATTTCACTACTCAAGACACACTCTTATCGTAAAGCTTTTATTTTGTGAATTTATTTTAATCTTTAATGTTTTATTTCTCTGCTTTTACTGTCTGTTTGCTTTTATTGCTGCTCTGCTTTTATTGTGTTTTTATTATTTTTGTGAAGCACTTTGTTACTTTTATTGAAAAGTGCTATGCAAATAAATGTATTATTATTGTTATTATTATTATTATTATTATTTTTATTATTATTATTATTGAATAAAGGCATTGACCAGGCATAAAAGGCATAAAAACTTTCATGAAGCACCCACTGGGGCAAGTTTTAATGAAGACACATTTACACAACAACCTTGTACATGAACCTTTTACACACATTTTATAAAGTTATTTGGTCCTGCATACACCAGTAATTTTGCACACTTTATTCCAACCAAAGTTAACATTGCATGCACATACACACATCCTCCATCCTGTGGCCACCATTAGCAAATAAAACTTAAATAGTTCTACCACTTGCTAAGACAAAGTTTGCAGTTGGTGCCTTGTAACATGTACATTTCTGACATTTCATTTAAAAAAAAAAAGAAGTGACCTTGTGTTTTCAGTGGTACAACCTCAGTGATAAATGACTCCAGTAGATGACTGTTGGTTTGATGAGCTGTCAACAACAACACACACATGTCTACTATCACTTTTACACTGGTTTGTTAGCACCTGATAAGGTTATATAAGTCCATTTAGAGTATGTTTATCAGTTAGTGAATATATTGTACAGTAGTTAGTCATGAAGCCCTGAGGTCAGCCATTTTTAATTATTTGTCACATCCACAGCTAAATCTTAATTCACTTCTAGGTCTCACTCAGCAGATATAAACACAGACATAAGGGACGCTCTGTACAGAGATGGGACACTGACACATACAGCACACCACACATGGACATTATCTTTGAAACCACTGCATTTCATCACCACGACATTACCCACAGTGAGGGTGATTTATTGGTTTGTATCTTTAGCAATGCTTCAAAGAGATTTTGACAAGTGGATGAGAAATCATCTGACAACACTGGATCAAAGAGTTTCTGATTATACGATTGTTGCAGCCTTGCAGAGTATGTTGCATCTCACATTCTGCCTTTGTTAACTCCCATTTGAACATCTGACATGAATGAGTGAGCTTAAAAAAGAAATCTGCTGTTTAAAAAGGAGATAAAACACAGGGAAAATTCATCATTTTAGTTGTTTACCCATGTAAACAAACACAGAAAACATCCAGAACAAAGATTTTTCTCATCTCTTTATTCTCCATGATCTGGTGAAATTAATCCATAGGAAAAGATGGAGCGATTGATGCTTTCAAAAAAAGTCACACTAAAGTATGAGATGTTGAAAATGTGAAAAAAGTGAGTCAATGCAGCAACAGGACAACAGCACAGGGCGGCATAAAACACTTGACTCTTGTTAAACTCTCCCAGAGGTGATACATTTATGTATCTGGATTGTATTATTCATACCATGCAGAACAGGAGCTTTAGTATGCAAACTTTGGTTCTTTAAATTCTGCAGTGTTTCAGTTTTTCAGTTTTCCCTTTAGAACATTAATAACCCTAAACTCTCTGTAATGAGAGGGAAAGAAATGCAGAAAAGACACTAGAGAAATGTCTGATTCATGGCTGATCAGTGGAGCAGGCTGGACAGAATAACTAAGAGATTTAATTTTTCAAAACCACTTAAAAAAACAAAGCTTTGAATATAAAAGGACACCATGTTTTAAGCAGTCCTCCTCTGGACTACAGGAACAAAATCATGGGGGTCCGTACGTCTCTGCGACAACATGGAGATGCTCAGCGCTCACTCTGCTTTTAGGTGATAAAAATATCACCACACAGGCAGTAAAACTTTAAATACTTCTCTTTCCCCTTATATTGAATTTATTGCCAGGCTACTGTGGCCTTGCAGTTTCCCTAGTGCATAATTTCCTCTCATTCATGGTCTAGCAGAATGATATTAGCACTAAGAAAAATCACTGCGGGTGTCAAACAAAGCCTCAGTCATTGCCTTCTTAAGGTGTGTGTGACGCCTGCTTCAGCTCACAATGAGCTGCAGACGCAACACCAATGCAGCCATCAATGAGGCTCATTTTGATCCACCAAACAGGAAGAATTCACACAAGAACATCATCAACGCTTATATATGCTTCATCATTCAGTGACTCAGTCTTTGGGTTCTTTTGTTGCTGATATTTTTTTCTTGGTGCTTTCACTCCCTCTCTGCCTGCCTCATCTATTCTTGCCTCAGTTTATGATGACTGCATCCATGTCCCTTACTCTGAGCACAATAAGGCCTTCTGGGGTTAATTCAAGTGGAGAAATTGGTTTCTCTGACCTTCACGCTGGGGATTTTCCTCTCTGCTGTTTTTTTTTTATTTTTTATAAAGCCACTTTAATATTGTTATCTCTATTATTATTGATTTTTTTTTTTAAGTTAAAGTAAGGTGGCAGATAAGGGTTAACACAATGCAACAATCTGAAAGATTTCCATCATGGGAAGCAGGCTGCAAATTCAAAAATCCAGCAATTGTAGAAATGAAGAAAGAAAGGAAATAAAAGATCTGCAGGGGGTGACACTACTTTGAACCGGATGGTAAGGTAAATGTAATTTAATGGGAAATTAATCTGTAGAGGTGTATTTAGCCTGTTTTTTTTAAGCAGTTTTTTGTCTCACAGGGGGAAGACACAGCCAGACCAAAAGAAGTTAGTTTGATGATGAGAACACAGCCCAGAGGAGTTTTTCTTCCTGGGTTTAACACAAGACATACTGGACACTTCCCAAATCCTTACTCAGGTTTGTGGAGGTTTTTTCTCCCTGGTTTTTAATCAAGGTTGAGCGTACATCTGGCATAATCTTAATTAAATTAGAATTTATTTTATTCTATCTTATTTGATATATATTTGCACTGTGTTCGCGTATTTTAGTATTGTATTGTTTGTTATGCTTGTCATTTGTGCTTCTTTTGATCTGTACAGCACTTTGGTCAACCCCGGTTGTTTTAAACATACTCTATAAATAAAGTTTGAGTTGAGTTAACTTGAGATGCAAACTGAAGCCCCAAATTTCCCTCACTGCTCTCACATACTCCCAGTATCTAAGTCAACTCCACTGTAGCCCTTCTGGTTTTGTTAAATTTGCTCCCTTCTGAAGAGCTCCACCATAATTTCCAGAAGGGTGCAATTTTACAACATGACTTTTCATTTGCAGTACTTTTACATTGTTGCATTTGTTTTGACTTTGGTGTTTTAAATTTGTCTTTTGATCACAAATGGATGGTTTGGGCATTGCAGGTTGTTGCAACCTCTAAAAAGAATTATAGGGTTAGAGGTCAATCAGTTTGGCCAAAAAAGGGCGACCGTAGAAGATCTTTAAATTCTGGATTTCTGATTTAAAGTGAGCCAGTCTCACCTTTGGACTGGATAAAACATGGACATAGTCTCTCACGTCACCCATTGGTTCCTGGAGAGGCTTTCTGAAGCCCAACAATGGCAGGGTCCATGTGGGAAATGCTGACTAAACCTTAGATCATCTAGAAACAGGCAAAGAGGTGGAGTTGAGGCAGGCTTTTAACATCCTGGCAAACAACTAGTTCACCAGTCCATCAACTCACTCAAATATATGTATGAGCCTGAGCCTTTATGTATATGAATGTGATTTTTAAAAAGGACCACCCTCTTTACAGTGTGTAGAAATACATACATGAGCTACACACCCCAAACCATTTTTTCTATCAGACTGTAAACATATTCACCTTTGCTCCAAAAATGTCCGATTTAACATTGACACTCAAGGAACTGCATTTTTTTTACATACCCACATTGTCTGCATTTTTCAACACTAGAGATTGCTGCGTAATCTCACCTTGCTGGAGTGAGTTTGACATAAGTACCAAAGGGGGGGGGGGTATTTACAGGTTTTGACCTCGACCTGCAGCTGAAGGTACGACTGATACTCTTTAAACTGTTTGAAGAATTTTCAACTGTGTAGATTTTTTCCTTTAATCACCCGTCTATTCTACATTTCCATTTACACGAACCTACAACCTTCATGAATGATTTTCCATTTTGTACTGAAGCCACATGTTTACAGTGATATGACAGGATAAGGGTGCCTCTTAAGATATGTGGTGTTACGTTGAGTTGAACAGTGATAAGACATAAACATTCAGTGGTTCACACACAAGAGAGCAACAATAACAACAACAATGCTTTGGATTAGTGAAAAAGTTAAAAAAATCACAATCTTGAGTCTCAGTGAAGAGTGATTATGGAAATACACTCACAGTAATTTGTAAACAAAATATACACATACATACTGTACCTTGTACTCTAAGTCTACTGTGGTAATCTTTTCTCATTTGGTTATTTATTTTCAGTCTTATCTCATTGGCTTCTTTTATATAGTCCATTTCATTTATCTATGTTTATGTACAGAATGATATTTCTCATATTACCCATGTCTTTTGAGAGTGGTGTATACTATCATTGGCTTCAAATAAAATCTAAAAAGATTATCTGTTTAACATTTTCCTAACTTTACAAATCTCCTCAAAGTGCTAGATTGTGATGGGGGGAAAAAGTGCATGAGTCCTGCAAGCGAATCACACGACAACTCAACACCTTCATCTTACATACGAACCATGCTGATTGGGCGGGCGCACGTCAAAAACTTTCACTTTAGATCCTAATTACATGATTCCAGCATTACAACAACAAGCAGAGTGGACTGTAGGGTCAGCAGTAAAGCCACACGCAGCAGTGTGCCACAGTTTAATGGTCTGTAGAGTGGATTTAGAAAAGATACCGTGGCTTGACACAAGATGGCAGGTTTAAATTTTTTACTGCTCGAACAAAAAGCTTTATGTTGAATGACCAAATTGTGTTCATCACTTGGATGTCAGACTACAGAACATAGGAAGTAAAACCATAAGTATTACTTCATGCACCTCAGAAATGTTAATTTTTCAGATAAAAAACTGTTTTACTTTTGTGAAAGATGCTGCCTCATTTTTTACTGTGTGCATCTTGAGATTTCAATGATATTTGTGCACCAAAAACTTGAAGCCACAGCCGGATAAACTTCCTGATCCACATTGAAATTTGTTGCTACATGTCTGAGCCATCATGTAAGCCACCACTGATCCAGTTTTCATTTCCTGGATATAAATCTTGCCAAGCACCATCATCCCAAGTCTGTGCCAAAGGGCCAAGATTTAACTTGTTGCTTGGCAACACCAGCTAAGAGAACTTGTAATCAAGGAGATTTTTGCCCCGTAAAGCCAAAGTACTGTGTACTACATGAGTAACAAAAATAACAAATTTGATGAGTTGATCTGGCATTAAGTATTGGTTTTAAAGATTTGATGATGTTTTCTGTTGGAATATTTTTTGTGAACACCCTGAAGAAACTATTTTTTTCAATCTTACTATAACTGATGTGATCTTAGCACATGTTCATGGTAGATGGTTTGTACAACTCAAAGCACATTTAACCAGTCACAGCACTTTCCTGCACTGGTGGCAGAGGATGCTAAAGTGTCAGAGGCATTCACACCGCTTGGCTTTGCCACCTGGAGCATCTTGGGGTGCAATGTGTTTCCCAAGGACACTTCGGCATGTGAAGCTGGAGCTGGCACCAAACCTCCAACCTAACCATTGAGGGTCAACCTACAACACTGAAACAACAGCCGCCCATAAATACAGGAACACGACATTAAAAGCTAAATTATTTCACATTTATTCTACGTGTTTGTGATTTGGCTTTGCTTCTTCCATCACTATGAAGTAGGCTCGGCTTGTTCTAGAAATAAACACATACTGTCACATGTTAAAGTGCAATAATCAGGATTATGTAATTTTGAATTACATTCTTATAAAAGTTTGGGGGTTGTAAATTTGATTTCTGTCAATCAAATCTCAATAGATGGCACCCATAGAGTCCTGATTTTGCAGATTAGCTGAGAGTTCATAAATAAATAATAATAATAATGACATATTTTATTTGGAGGAGCCTTTCAAGACACCCAAGGTCACCTTACAGGGAATAAAAAAAGCTCTACACCTTTGAGCCTTTGATCGACGTGTTGAACCAACGTTACTTTATTTCCATTGCGTACAAAGAATGCAAAAAGAGGAGGTGCTCAAGGAACTACTTGGTGCCAGACGCCCCCGGCCTGTTTGATGGTCATGTCTGGCCCATGTATTTGAAACACAAAAACACCATGCCTTCATCTTTCTTTATAAACTTTTGCTCTGTTCTTTTGACTGTTTTAATAGAAAGTCAAAGATCAGATATACGTTTTTCAGGTCCTTCTAGAAATGCAAACCAACTATTATTTTAACCATGAGGTTGTGAGTTGGTGGCACACTGCCACCAACTAGGCACAGCTGAACATTTACATCCTCAGGCTCACAAATTGCAGGTCCACTTGCTAAATACATACACACACCAAAAACAAAACAAAACAAAAAAAAGATTTCAAACCCACCTTGAGCGGAAATCATTTTCACACTGAACAACTTAACATCACAGTCAGGTTTCTTCATGCATGCAGCGTGTGAACACACTGTAGTCCTGGTATACTAAGCTTTTGTTACAGGGTCGCAGGTGTTGTTTTTTTTTTGCAGTGTAGATCTCGAGCTACATGTAGCTTTTCGCCTGACGCGTACATGTTTGAACTCTCACACGGGAGATTCATGCTCATGTGAATGATTCACTCTGACAGGAGTTAAAACGTGAGGCTGACATCATTATAGGGTGAATTAGTCTCCTTTATATTGTTCCAGATGCATCTCTGCTCCTGCTGACAAATCCTTAGTAAATCGGTGTGGTTAGAAGTTACAGGTTGAGGCATGTGAAGTGTCCCATGGCTCATTATTCTCTACTGTGTAGTTTGCAGTCGAGTGTGAATGAATATTTACAGTACCACAGAAACAACTAGAGGAAGAGAGACATCAGCTTGGCACTGCTTTCGTATCATCACATAGACACAGAGTGCAGAGTCTGTACAGGAGTGTAAATGTGTGTGTGTGTGTGTGGGGGGGGTTGTGTTTGTGTGTTTGTGTGTAGCGCTCCTGTAATCCTCATCCTCCTCCTCACTGTGTGGGGGAGCAGTCGTCCAAATCCAGCAGCTCCCTGACCAGTCTTTCTCCAAACTGTGCTCGGCTGTAGCGCTTAACCGTGTAGGCGTCAGACATCTTGTAGAGGATGTACGCATTGTTGATGGCGATGCTGATACTCAGCCAGAACACCTGCTGCCAGGTCTTGTTGGGTTTATGGAAGATAAAGTACCTGTGGGAGAAAAACAGCTTCTTACTCCAGGGAGTGAACTCAAAGCCAAACTCTCCTCTCTAATAATACACTTAAAGAGAGACTGCTTTACTGTAGCTGGAACAAGTGTCAAAAAAGCACAATTTCTCTGAATCCTTGTGAGTCTACTGCTTTAAAAATGTCATCATCAGGTTAGATAGGACCACAACATTGGAGTACAGTGGTGTTACAGTATTTATCATTCTGACTTAGAAAAAACCACAAGACAGTAAAATATCCTAACTTCCTTAAGCTAGCATTACAATGCAACAAATCTCCAAGTCAGAGCAACAGAAATGCTACGTTTATCTTTAAAGGTGACATTGAAATATGTTTAATTACTTCAAATAGATAGTTGATTTATTAACTGTCAGTCAAACATGGGTTATTTCAAAAAAGGAGTTACTGTCTCTAGGTCAGGAAATGAATAAAAGTAGAGAATGGACCCAAAAATACTAAATATGAAGCTACACAGAGTTCCTTAAAAACATGAGACAAGAGTATACACCACGCAGTGATGTTTTATGAGATTATTAAAGGTCTTTTTAAGTGATTATGAATGAAACATAACATCCTATTTCATTTTCATTTTCCTTTTAAGCTTCTAGTCACATGAATCCACTACTAGAATAAGACAAATGTCTTCATCCGATAAACTTAAAGCTGCTGTAAGGAACTTTTTTGTTTGTATCACTTCTGGTGCCCGTGTGGAGAAAGTGATAGCACTTGTCTAATTGCTGTTTTTTTTCTTATATACATGTGTTTAAAAAAAACAAAAAATCATATCCTCTTATCTTTTTAAAGGTTAAATGTAGCATCCTCTAACATCTAATGCCTACCCCCTGGCAGCAGTTTTTGACATTAAAAAACAACCTAGAAAAACTTGATCTTTCTACTAATGCTCTTGTTTGCTTAGTAGGTAAGAAGCATTAACATATGGCCCTTTTCCACCGGCCCGTCTTAGCCCCACTCTACTCGACTTGACTCGACTCTACTCGGTTTGTGTTGAGTTTCCACGGGCGCGATACCTCGTGTCAGATACCAGTTTTTCGTACCTGCTTTGCTCTGGTTCCAAGCGAGCTGAGCCGATACTAAAAGGTGACGTCGACGGACTGCTGGCCGCTGATTGGTCAGAGAATGTCGTCACCGAAGAGTCATGAGCGTGACGCCCAACACAGGAATCAAACCCGCCATTTTTAAAAAACGACATCAGTACTGTACAATGGCTGCACGCAAAGTTTCTCTGTGGTCCAGCAGTTTCACGCAGTTTCACGCAGTTTCACACAGTTTCACGCAGTTTCACGCAGCTGTGTTATGACGACCCTGCCCACCTTGTGTCGGTACTCGGGCTGGTGGAAAAGGTACCCAAACCAAGCCGAGTCGAGTCGAGTCGAGTGGGGCTGGAACTGTGTAGTGGAAAAGGGCCATAACTGTAGATATCAATGTGGTTTTTGAACCGGTCAAAAACTCCTCACAGGAGCTTTAAAAGGTACTTGTTGCTTACTCTGTTGGCAGATCTTTTCACTCACTACACCAATTCAGGGTTTGTTTTGTGGGGAAAAGACATTTGTCTGGACTTGTCAGTTGAATGTGAGTCACATTAAGTTTGCAACATAATTTGTTTCATACATTAGATAGAAATACTTGCTTAATTTTATGTCTTTGCAGGGTTGAAGGTGAAAAACGTATTAGTTAATAAAAAGTTGGACATACTTGCTGTACTTGTCGTCATATTTGCAGATGTAGCTGAGGTGCGCCGCAAAGGCCTCGACCGCCAGGGGACATGGGATCTCCCCACTTTTCCTTTTAATGATCATACCTGCCACAAACATACACACAGCACAGCAAAGTCAGAGTGAGAGACACTGCAGCAGAGAGATGAGGTCCCACTGATGGGACTCATTTCCTCCAGAATCTATGGTCACATGGCCGACAACGACACACCGGAGAGGACTGTGGTTACTATTTTTGTTTTTAGCTGGTCTCTCCCTTTGTTCGTCCCTGGAGGAGCTGCTTTGTTCACGGCCCTTTCTCACCGCAAGAAAAACTCTCTTATGGCAGCAGGAAAAAAAAAAAGTAAAAAAGTAAATGCACAGGTGTAGCTAATAACACTGACACTGTCTTTAGCAATGAGCAGGCATGCACAATGTAAAGGTCCTTAGAGGTGCTCCGGCATATGGAAGCATTGTTAGTCGTTTCTGCCTCGCTTCTCTTGATAGTCATTTGTCTTCAGGTTTTTAACTTTACTTTCTCCTCAACTTTCACATCCCAAGTGGAATCTGGGGCATTAATTCACCATGAAGTTACACAATTATCTTATATCTTATATCTGCAACACCAAGTAAAAATAGCTGTGAAATGAAGCCAGACTCTTGTTATCATATTGAAAATCTGTCAGTATCTTCCTGGGAAGAAAAGGATGTGTTAAGACCTCAACATGCACACCTTTTTTTTTAAGCTCACATTTCTAAAACATACAATTCTAAAATATTGCCTCCATAAATATCACTAAACTTGATTAAAACTAAAAAATAAGGAACAAAATAATGTGGTTTATCACGTCTTCTTTTTTGCAAGGAGTGAAATAAATTGCACAAACACACACACACACCACACACACTCACACATTCCTAAGCACAAGGGAGAGAGAAGATCAATTGGGAAGCAACAGATTAACTGATTGAACTCTTCATTTAAGGAGTTATAACACTCCCCTCGTTTAACAAATCTGTTTATTCGATAGTGGATTATTTTCTACGAGGAGGAGAATATTACGATTCTGTCGACTCCGAGGAATGGATTATCCTGGATTACAAGCTCTGATTGACTTTCACTCACATGAATGCTTAACAATGGGCCAATACTCTCTGATCGTGAGCAAATCTCATTCTCACTGAACGGCTGGCAAATTCACAGCAAGTCATCTAACGCATGTTGAATTCACTTGCCTCAGGTGTATCAAATCCACTACGACAAACATATCACAAGAGTTTTAGTTCTGGGTGCATCAGAGGTCTGTGTACCTTGTTTTGTTGGGGAGTAACTGTTGGTGAGGAACCTGAAGTGTCCCTTGTTGTACCAGCTGATCAGTGACATGGTGCCTTGCATCATCACTCGGGATTGGCCGCGCTGCGCCGGCGTGGCTCCGCAGACCAGCATGTTTTGCGGTAGGCCGGTACAGTCGCTCTTCCTGGTGCTCAGCAGACCACAGCAGTAGATATCTGGAAAAAATACAAAGATATGTCAATACCTGAAAAAATAAGTAGATACTCTGCTGGCACAAATGTGAAGGATAGAATGCTTAGGCACCTTTTTACAATAGGTCAAAAAGTCTAACTGGTCCAACAAAACATGTAGATTTATCAATTATTTATTTATTTATTTATTGTACATAAAAGAACAAAACAAAACATTGCATGTTCAATAACATGAGCCAATATATAACAGATAAAATTCAATAATAAAATTAACCACTAACATGTTATGTGCAGGAGGAGCCAAAAAAAAACCTAACAGGCTTGTCGAGTGGCCCTCCATAGAAAATCAATCAATCAATCAATCAATCAATCAATCAATCAATCAATCAATCAGTTTTTTAATTAAAAAAATGAAAGAATTTCCTGTTTTTGCTCTAGGGTATGAATATTTGCTGGTTATTTAAGTCTTAATTGAAACTAAATATTATCAATATACACTAGATGTCGAGGCAAATGGCTGTCTAATATGAGTCTGGTTCTGCTGGAGGTTTCCGCCTGTTGAAAAAAATGTTTTCCTTGCCACTATAACTTGTTAAACACAGCAAAGTGCTCTACTCATGATGGATTAAGATGAGATCAGACAGAGACCTGTGCGTAAGATGGGTCTGGATCTTATCCATAGACTGTATAAAATATGGGCGTAGTATCCGTGACGTCACCCATCCGTTTCTGAATCGCTGTTTTGAGCCCAATCGACAGTGACAGCCATATTGCTGCTGTGGAGCCAGTGTGACGTAAAGAGGTGGGCTTTGAGCCTCCTAGCCAACAGCTACAGTGTTCCCGCCTGTCAATCAAGTCAGCTGTGCCTCTTAAATGCTGCGGTCATGTTTGAGACAAAAAATATCTTATTCCAGTCACTGAGATGTTATTATGTTTGATTTTCCTCCTGACATGTGATTACCAAATAAAGATGTTTAAGTCATTGAATGTTGATCCGGCAAGATGAGCACTTTGATGAAATCTTACTGATTATTTTCATCACAGGAAGAAGTGTGACTTGTGTTGATGGCAGTTCTGTATTTTTCATGCGTTCTGCCTCTGATGTAACCATCTCTCTTTACTCCCTCTCAGCTCTAACACCTCTTTTCTTTTCTGTCTTTTGTTATTTCTGTTTTCCACTCATTCAATTTCTTTATTTCCTACTTGGGTGAGCAGCAGTCAAGCAATCATGTGGGTGACTGCTGCTGATTTTTTTATTCTCTCAGCAGTTTATCTGTGTATGTGTGTGTGTGTGTGTGTGTGTGTGTGTGTGTGTGTATGCGTATGTGTATGCGTGCGTGTCCACAGTGAGTGCTACAGAGTGGTTCAGGCTAATTATCTCAGTTAATTAATCCAGGCTGATAAATTTGAAAGAAAACTCTCGGACAATTCCTTCATGCGCTCAGAACTGCAGATTTCTGGCTGAATGCCTCACGGTAGCTTCATCTAATTAGGATGACAAAGTATTGATTTTATCTCCAGACTTGTTTTTTCTTGACTCCATGTCCTGCGGCTCTGCCCGGTTGACTTTTCAATTGCTCTTCTGTTATTGTTGAGTTAAAGAGCTTTTGTGAGGACTGACAGCTAAAGAGTTGTGAAGATGATATCAATGGATTGACCTGATTTGTTTCGTTGAACTTTTGCTCTCTGCCTTTCACTCATTGTTAATCTTTTATGACATGATAACACTGGACGATATTGTGTGGAATTATTCCAAATAATGTAACTCTGACGAAAGGATTAAGCTTTTATAATTAAGGATGACTTGGGATGAAAATTGGAGCTCTGTGGAAACTTGCATCATAGATATTCTTTATTTTTTATTATTTAATATTTTTATTTTTATTTGGAATGGCTCAGACTACAATACAATTTCTTTGGCATTTAACACCTTGGTATCACAGTCTTTCTTTAGTCCGCTTCAAATATTTTCCATCACATAGTCACCCCCTTCCCTGGGAATTTGGAAATGGGATTGTACATAGTCCTACTGTTTTTTGTCCATGTTGCCTTTCCAAGGTTTTTTGTTCTTAAGTCATTCTATTGCAATAACATATAAACAGGGGAGCTGTTTGAAATCAGATCTTAGCGGTTTCACATACTCAGTCCATTTTGTCCAAATCCGGTAAAACTTTCCATGTTGCACTCTGAGGGAAAATGACAGTTTTTCCATAATGTAAATCTTGTGCACAAAATTAATCCATTCGTCAAATGTGGGTGGTTCTATTTTTAACCATTTTCTTGTTCTGGCTTTTTTACTTGCCGTCAAGAGTATCCCAAGTAGTTTTTTTGTCATTAATGTTCCAATTTCCGAATGATATATCACCCAGATACAGAGTTTCATCATAGATTTTTATCCTTTTTTTGCAACAGCTTTTTAAGAATTTGGGGTAGTAGTTGGCTATTAAAGGCTAAACCACTTTGGTCTAAAAGGTTTTTGTTGTCAGATATTAAATGGTGCTTCATTTAGGTGTCCACTCGAGTGTCCACTTTAACTATTGATTTTTGAGCTGTGACAATGCTGAACACTTTTTACTGGATTTACAGTGCAGCAGTCAAATCTAGAGGGACAGTTAGGGGTTGATGATGCTGAATCAACACAAACAAAATAAAAAAGTTTGTTGTATTCAACCCTCAAAATGATTTTTATCTCAAAAGAAGAACACATTTCAAGATGTAATTTCACATTTTTCAAAAAAGTGCTTGACTTTTTTTTATCTCTTGAAGTCTTTAGACATGAATTACAACATTTTGAAACATGATCCAGTAAATGAGCTGTGTCCTTTAAAGCTAGGGTTGGTGTTCACGGGAAACTAGCATGAGTTTGAATGTAGTATTTCCTCAGGACTCTGTCGAACCCCTCCCCCCTTCCGCTCAGAGCTCCTCCAAAAAGTGTGTCTAAATCTGACTACCAACCCCAGCTTTAATGTGCAAATACACCTGAAATTAGGAAAAGTGTCAGAACTCATTATGTCCAACATTTTGTATCCTGTCTGAGTAATTTTCAAGAAAAGTGGATGAGTCGCTCCTTGCCAGGCGCATTTAGATGCAGTTAACTGGTTTACGTTAGAAGAAAAATATGAGTACTTATGTATTTATTCCACCGACACCTGAGTCCTGCATTTCGTTCATTCATGTTCACTTGGTCAGAATAATAATAATAATAATAATAATAATAATAATAACAATAATAATAATAATAATAATAATAATAATAATAATGCATTTTATTTATAGGCGCCTTTCTTGGCACTCAAGGTCACCTTACAACATTAAAAACAAACAGAGTTTAAATAGCAAACAGTAAATAAAATACAATTTAAAAAGTTTTTAGTGAATGGACAGTGGAGTTGTGGTCAGATGGAGTAAGCCAGTTTAAACAGATGGGTTTTGAGTTAGATTTAAAAAGTGGCAGTGAGTCAGTGTTACGGAGGTCAGGTGGGAGAGAGTTCCAGAGCTGAGGAGCAGAGCGGCTGAAGGCTCTGCTCCCCATGGTAACAAGGCGAGCAGGGGGGACAGTAAGGTGGATGGAGGAGGAGGATCTGAGGGTGCGGGTGGGTGTGGCAGTATGGAGGAGGTCAGAGAGATATGGAGGGGCGAGGTTGTGTATGGATTTGAAGGTGAGGAGAAGTATTTTGTAGTTGATCCGGTGTGTGATGGGGAGCCAGTGGAGCTGTTGCAGGATGGGTGTGATGTGGTGGATGGAGGAGGTGCGTGTGATGATACGGGCGGCTGAATTTTGAACCAGTTGAAGTTTATGGAGGGTTTTGTGGGGGAGGCCAAACAGAAGGGAGTTGCAATAGTCCAAACGGGAGGTGACGAGGCTGTGAACAAGAATGGCGGTGGAGTGGGGAGTGAGTGAAGGACTGAGAGTGAGACGGTTAATATTGTGGAGGTGGAAGTAGGCGGACCGGGTGACGTGGTTGATATGGGAGATTAAGGAGAGGGTGCTGTCTAGGATGACACCTGAGGGGAGGGGAAGAGGGGCGAGTTGTCGATGGGAATAGAGAAGTTATGGAGTTTGTTTAATGTAGATTTTGTGCCAATTAGAAGAAGTTCAGTTTTATTGCTGTTTAATTTGAGGAAGTTTGAGGTGAACCAAGATTTTATTTCAATGACAAATAAAGTTTCCTTGAATCCTTGAAATGCATATATGTGTTTTTCACATTCCCACACATTCAAACTTGTTTTTCTTGTAAGAAAAACATATTTTTCTTGGAGCATAATGTAAATCAGCGAAGTCTCATTTGAAGGTGAAATGCAACAGACTGTCATCCTCTCTGTGCTGATAAGCCTGAGGATGCTATCTTCACAACATGATTAAAAATAAATGCACAAATAAAATATGCAAAGGGAAGAGGATGAGACAAGGACAGAATTTACAATCTGTACTCCGGAGCAGAAATGAAAGCGAGAGGACCAAAGGTGAGGGAGAGCGATTGAAGCACAGAGAGGTGTTTCATTCAGGTAACATGGAAAAATTAATAAATACAATGTCTGCTGTTACAACTTGTTTGTGCACCTTGTTTGCTGAATTCAGTGAAGAGGCCGAGGCTGGTGATGGACGGCCCAGTGAAGATGATGGTGTTCCTGCCAGAGATGTTTTGGCAGAGCTGCTTGGCCACCAGGCTGTGGAGCTGAGGTTTGTTCTTCAAGGTGGCGAGACCGTCTGTGCCCTGGCCATCCTTCAGATGGACTGAGATCTGCAGAGTGGGAGGAAACAGACAGGACAATTTGAAAAACGAGATATAGATCCAGAAAACTTTCTTTCAGTTTGCTCTGAAGCACCATTTTTTTATCTGCTTGGTCAAAAAATCAGCGGCTTCTGTAGAAGTCTAGACCTTTTTGAGTGGGCAGTTTCACAGAAATGTGTTGGAACAAAGACTTTGCAGTAGCTACTGAAACGTTACGTCTTTTATAGAGAGGAGGTCATGAAAGTGCTGAAACTAAAATATTCTCTCTTTTTTTATTTTTATTTGAATGAACAAAGAACATGGGATCATCATGGGTGCTACAGTCAAGAACAACATATTCTTTTACACTTACATCATGATATGTCATACTATTCAAAGTGCATACACAATCAATTTTTCCCAGTGTTCAATACATTTCTCCAACTGAAGTCTAAAAACAAAAGTAAGTCTCTCCATACAGTAGATTTCTTTAACGATCCCGCACCAATGGTCCACTGTTGGGGGACCTAGTTGCAATCATTTTCTGGATATTGCTTTCCTGCTACTTGCCAAAAGTATCTTCAATAGGTATTTATCTGTCTGTAGGACTGTTTCTGGTATTCTACCGAGATATAAAGTAAAAAAAAGAAAAATCTATACTTAAAGGAATTCACTCAACTTCCATTTGTGCGAGGCATGGCCTTATTCAGTTTAAAATTGTTCACCGACTCCATATGTCAAAGGTCAAGCTTTCCAGAATCTTCCCTGGTGTTAGCCCTACATGTGACAGATGCAAACAAGCTCCAGCCAGTCTTATTCATACCTTTTGGTCATGTCCAAACCTCAAAACATTCTGGTCTGCAATATTTGATGTATACTCAGAGCTTATAGGTCAAACTATCACACCGTGTCCTTTTCTGGGTCTTTTTGGGGTGCAATCGGGGGAACTCACTCTGACTAAAGTGCAGTTGAGTCGTATAGCCTACTCAGCCCTTCTTGCGAGGCGTCTCATTCTCTTGAATTGGAAGAGTGACCGTCCTCCTACTTTCAGCAGGTGGATTTGTGAGGTGATGTACTTTCTCAAAATCGAAAAGATAAGACACACACTACGGGGATCAACTGGGAAATTTGATACAATATGGTATCCTTTTATTTCCTATGTGGAACGATTGACAGTGCCGCTTAACGGATAAAAAGGGGTATGGCTCTGTAAAAATCACCAACTCTGCAATCTGGTGCACTTTTTAATTTATTTTTATGTAATTTATTTATATATTTCTCCTTTAAATTGTTATTGTCTTTATTTTGCTTTTTGTTTTCTAATATCATTTTGTCTTGGCTGTCCAGTGACTGGAAGCCAGTTGTATTTAATTTTGTCAGGTTTTCTCTTTATTATTTCTGTACTGTCTTTGTTGTATTTGTCTGTCTGTATGGAAAAACTCAATAAATACACCATGACTAAAAAAAAAAAGAAAAATCTAAATCCACCCTTATTATTTTATTTATCTAAGTAGCCACCTCTCTCCAGTAAGGCTGGATTTTCGGGCAGGCCCAAAAAACATGAAAGTGATTAGCCATAGATGCACCACATTGTCTCCAACAGAAGCCTCGGCTCTGTGTGCCTGTTTGCAGAGCTGTTATTTTAGGGGTTCTAAAAAAATCTCACCACATCCTTCCAGACGAATTCTCTCAACGACCTTGAGTTTGCAGTGGTTGCTTGTATCTCACATATTTCCAACTAGATCTCTTCTGATATTCGTATTTCTGACTCCTTCTCCCGTTTTCGTTTAATGTATGTTGTAGAGTGATTTTTAGAGGCTTGTATACTTTCATATGTTCTTGAGACCAACTTTTTATTGTGTTTTTTTTTGGTATACATCATGAAATTTAGAAATCATATTGTATTCCTTCTCCTCTTTGATTTGTAATTTTATATTATAAAAGTCTCTGGCTTGCAAGTACCTATGGAAGTCTTGCTTTTCCAGTCCTAATGTGTCTGAAATGTATTCATAACTCTGTAATATATTGTTTGAGGTGAGGGCAGAAAAATAAGTGATACCTCTCCTAACCCACTATTTAAAGCCCCTGTCCAATCTAGCAGGTTCAAAATCTGGGTCATATGCTACCCAACTCAAGACCCTTAAAATCTTCTTTCTAATGAATGTTTTGTAATATCTTCTGACAATCAGTGTGAAATCTCAGTATTAAGAATCGTGAAAGACGATTGAGATTAATGAGCATTCTAAAGGCTTCAAGATACATTTAAATCTAGCATATTTCCATTTAATGAGGCCATATCTGCTAAATGCAGAGTTAGAAAACCTGCGGAGTCCAAAAGCTGAATTTTCTGTCTAGATGTGTGAACCATGAACATCCCCAGTATGAGTCAATGCGTGGATCTTTGAAGCGTGACATTCCCTCTCTCTCTCTCATTTTACAGTACATTTCCTCTGCTTGAAGCCTGTGTCAAAAGAAAGTCAATGCAATGTCCAAAAATTTAAAGTTCACCCAGAGTTCAAAATTTCAGAGACATGCAAGTGCCAAGTCTGTTCTTTCTGAAGAGCACTAACATTTCAAAGCTTCCTGAAAAGAACCAAATCTTACAAAGAAGCATTCTTGAGAGCACCCATGTAGTTAAAATATTACAATACTATGTCGAGGTACAGTATGCTGATCTGCATCAAGGCCGACTGAGCTGTGCTTTATCGCTCAACTCACTGCTACATGGCGCCCTTCAGGATGAAAGTCTCAATAGAAATGACAAGCGCTCAGCTTCCTTGGAAAGCTATTATCACATATGTACAAAGTGAAATGTACACACACAAACTGTGTGCTTCTAGCAGCACTCACTGCTGCAGTTGCTCACAAGCTGAGCAGCATTAGCTTGATTAGCCGGCGTCTACGTCAAGCCTTCAGCTATTACACTAAGTGGTCAGTCTATGCCTCTGTGTGTGTGTTTTTGGTTGTGTGTATGTGTGTTTGTGGAGCACTGGCTAATGGAATCTCATTGATTCGCTCCATTAACTCGTTTTATTTCTTAGATTTTTTTCTCTCTCTCCCCTGACACAATTAATTTAGAGAGAGAGAGAGAGAGAGAGAGAGAGAGAGAGGGGATCTGATTGCAGACGCACACGCAGTGTGCAGGGGACTGGTAAATACTGAGCGACTGCCAAACAGCCACGGTCACTGTGAATGATAATGATTATATATGTTAAATGGATGGGATCATTGTATACCTCTTTAAGAACCAGTCCGTGATGCTTCTTGTGCATAATCTGTTTCCAGATGGTGATTACGGATTACAGGAGAAGTGATGTAAAGCTTGATTCATCAGTTAATGTGATTGAAATTAAGCAAGGATGAAAGAAGGAAGAAACGTTCACATTTAAATTCTGATCATGGCTTGTCTCTTCTCTAATGCCATCCTGGACTGCTTCCAGGCTAAAGATGGAAACTCTTCGTCTGCAGCACAGTCTTCTGTCTGACATTTATATATTTATTTGCAGTGAAAGGGCCTATTTATACAACGTTGTGCCACTGTAGGGCTGTTCTTCCTCGCCAGTTTCCCTAAAGACTGGCAAAGTTTGTCATTGTGAGGGTCGATCTCAAAGCTGAAGGCCAGCATACTTTAATGATGGTTATTCATCTATTATTAATATAATCTGTTTGTGATAGCATGACCGCATATAATGCTATTATTTATAAGATTTCCATAACCTTGGCATCATTTTCGACCAATCACTCAATTTTCAACAACACATTGACAATATTTCAAAAACTGCTTTCTTCAACCTCAAAAACATCGCCCGTCTCCGCCCCTCCCTTTCCTTCACTGCCGCTGAAACTCTCATCCACGCCTTCATCACCTCAAGACTCGACTATTGCAATAGCATCCTCTACGGTTCACCCAACACCCTCCTCAACAAATTACAATACATTGAAAACTCAGCTGCATGCCTCCTCACTCACTCCCGCTCCAGAGACCACATCACTCCAGTCCTCCAGAACCTCAATTGGCTTCCCATCACCTCCCGAATACAGTAAAAATTCCTCCCCATCACCTACAAAGCCCTCCATAACCTAGCTCCCTACTACCTCACCGACCTTCTGCAGCCATACAATCCCTCCCACAACCTCTGTTCCACCAATTCCAACCTCCTCACCCTTCTCACCAAACCCAAGCACCGAACCTCGGGGGACTGGGCCTTCTCTGTCGCTGCCTCCACCCTCTCGAACTCTCTCCCCCAGCAACTCAGACTCTCTCCCTCACTCACCAAATTCAAATCCGAACTCAAAACCCACCTATTTACAAAGGCTGTTAACCTATAATTGATTGATTTTGTTTGTTTTGTTTGTATTTGTATAATTTATTTTCTTGTAAAGTGTCTTCGATAAACTTTTAAAGCACTTGTATAAATAAAACGTTTATTAATGTTTGTTATTATTATTATTATTATTATTATTATTATTATTATTTCATTTTGAATGACAGTGATCAGAGATGTTGGTTTAGCCATTTTGAGTGCTATTCCTGGAGTTTCCAAGACATAAGTCAAAATGTGTTCAGCACAGCCACTTTGGAGCCTGTCAGTCAGTCAGCAACATAAAGTGTGGATAATAAAACACTTTTCTGACTCTAATCTGTTCGTATGGTGCATCTTCGTACATCTGCTTAAATGCACTTCTTATATTTGGCTTTGTTCCTGAACCTCTAGCTTCTGGTTTAAGCACGAAGGCCCTATTCACTTCAATATAAAACCACTGTGATGGAGCCACACAAAGGTAATATCATCCCAGCCACACTGGCTCCCTGTCCATTGTAGAATTAATTTTAAGATTGTAATGTTTGTTTTTAAATCCCTAAATGGTCTGGCACCTCAGTACATCTCTGACCTCATACACATCTACGCCCCCTCCAGAGCACTGAGGTCTGCCGATCAGATGTGTCTCGTCGTGCCAAAAAGCCGAAAAATGGCGAGGGGTGACCGAGGTTTTTCAGTGGTAGCTCCTAAACTGCGGAATGAGCTACCCACCCAGGTTAAAATGGCCCCACCCTGGATACTTTTAAATCACGTCTTAAAACTCATTTTTACTCCCTGGCTTTTAATGCAGCATGAGAGTTTGTGTTGGTCTCTGTTTGTCTTTTAATTTACTGTATTTTAAATTGTACTATTATTTATTTCTACTGTTTATATTTGTTGAGCAGAAGTTTGGTAACCTTGCTGTTTTTAAAATGTACTGTATAAATAAAATGGATTGGATTAGATAGGACTTACCTCATTAGTTTTCCAACATTAGTTTCAACACCTGTTTTAATTTGCAGTCAGTCACACAATTAAAGCAGTTTGATTTAGTATTATTTTACTTTTCTTGCAAGTAACCTTATTTTTTTTATTAAGCGGGCACATTTTTACACTGTTCGATTGTATATCATATATATACATATATATATTTCTGTTGTTTTAATCATTGTTCCTTTGTCTTTGAGTTACCTGGTTGTTGGGGATGGCACTTCTTGGTCTGAACAAACATCATGGTGGTTCACACCTTATATTTTGTATCATTCATTTGAGTTATATTAAGTTGGAATCTATCATAGACCTAGTTCTTATAATTTTAGGTTGGGAATTTGGTGTAATTGATTTGGGTGCCAAAAAGCTCACCTTTCTTTAAAAATGACTCCTGTTTCTTGTGTCTTACTGCTTTGTGCCTATCCACCACACTTTGTAGGCCTTAGTTATACAATATAATAACAAAGCAGCTATTTACATGCAACTCTTGAAAAAAGTATGATTGTTGCTGTTGCCTTTTCAAGCTTTTATCAAGCTTTTGATGAGAAAATGAGTAGTGGTGGTGCTTCTTTCTTCACGATGGCACTGCAAACAATGTCTGTGTGTGGGTGGCTGAAGGGATGGAGGTCCAGAACAATATCAGTAAACCAGAATACAGGAATAGAAAATCACTTTAACAACCCGCGTTCTGGTTTACACTTCTGTGCTTTCACTTTCAGTTCCCTGTCTCACAGATACTGGGCAGTAGTAAGAAGACTACCTAAATCACCTGTCACAGATTTAACAACACAAAATAAAAATCCCAGCCGCTTGTAGTCGTGCTTTCTAATGCTTATCCTCTTTCCTCTGCAGTGGTCAGAGTTGGACAGGTCTGCCTGTCCCTGCTCCTGCAGTGCCAGGCCCCAGTTAAATGGCAGGGTTATATAATCAAACGACGCAGGAGTGGCAGGTTGCATCGAGGCCAAGGTTGTTAGCAAGCAGAACAGGTTCGCCTGCCTGATGTGAGAGCTCAGGTCTGAGTCAAAGTCTGGGATGCTAGATGGCATTTCCCATATCGAGGTGTATTTGATCCCTCTTTGAAAGCAACCTTGCTTTCTCTTTGTGTTAAACCAACCAATATTAGGATTATTTCTTATAAAATGTTCTTTTTTCTTTGTAGAGCCTGCAAGTATTTGCTGAATACAAAATGAGGGGAAATCGAAAACCTGAAGGAGATTCAGAAAGTAGGGAAGATCAAAGTCTGATGTTTTATTAAAAGCTTTTTTGACTTTAGGCAGATTACAGACTTATTTTTACACTTCTGATATCAAATGTTAGACTTCTACTAAAAGGTTTGAAGAGAAAAAACTGCACCATCATCAGTCATTCTTTTTACTCAAAGATCCAACAATGACTCCAGATACCGGCAGCTGCTGAGTGATTAATTCAATCTGCCACGCTCCCTTCATTAATGATAATAATAATAATACACAAACTGAATGATGTGTTCTGCTACCTGACAGATGAATCCAGTGGACGTGCACTGTCGAACCCACAGGCTGAACTTCCTCTTCTTTCTCTTCCTCAGCTCCCTCTCCGTGCAGGTGGTGATGAACACAGGATCCTCGTCTATTAGGGGCTCATGAAGAACCTGGAAACACACACACAGGCCACGTTACATGTGAGCTTGTTTCTTTTAGATAACAATACCACACGTACGAGCTGTGTTACTGCAGAAACAGTTGGCTCTAACAAAGGAGAAAACACTTTATTTTCCTGTGAGAGACAGGAGTGAGGCTCTAAATGATGTAACATAACAGCTCAGTGTTAGAGAGAGAAGACAGCCAAACAAAGATCCACACAAGTCTTTGATGTGTTTGAAGGTGATACCACAGAGAAGAAAAATGTTCTCCACAGAAGTACAAACTCAAATGTGCAGCTTTCTCTGAAAAAAGAAAGAGGAGAAAAAATGACTCACTTGTCAGTTTTACATCTTTCTATTGTTTCAGTTGCTTTACTTGAGTTTTATTGTTATCCCCTTTAGAATTTACTTCTATTCGTCCGTCGTGCCACATATTTCCCCTGACCACAAAATTGAACAAATAGTACTTTCATGTTTTGTGCTTTTGTGACTACATCGTATCTTTAGACCAAAACTTATTTAAAAAAAAAACAGACATAAAAGAACACAAAAATACACACTGCAAGACTGCAACTTTGCCTTATTTAAAATCACAAAGACAAGTGAATGTTTCCTCCTTTAGATGCTTTTTTGATGCTGTAAATTCAGAAGGTGAGGGGAAAATATTTAAAATGTTGACATGTTACAATTTCATCTAGCATAGGCTTTAGTCCAAAGCAACGCACAACATAGGCAAGGATCTAGTCCAGGGGTGTCCAAAGTACGGCCCGGGGGCCAATCGTGGCCCAAGGTCCATTTATTTATGGCCCCAAGCTTCCATCTTAAATTGTGTTATTCATAGCACAGAAATTAATCACCCTCTGAATCATCTGTACATTTGCAGTTTCTTTCAAGCGCACACACAAAACTAAAGTCGATCCAGAAACGTCTCAAAAAGCTTCATATGGACTACCTGTCTAAAGCCTAAGCTCTGGGAATTCTGCAAGATGGCAATAAAGAAGAAACACAAGAACTCTTAAAGCTGACAAGTTTTCAAATTACTGTTTTTATCATGATGTGAAAATGTTCTTGATGAACACTTAAAGTTCAGAAGACACAAAAGAGGACACAAGACAAGATCAAAATTAGGAAATTGTGCAGAAAAGGCCAAATTTGGTGCATAAAAATTGTTCAGAACGCAGGAAAATAATTATTTAGTTCTTAAAATGTTGTCTGCTGATCAGAAAAGTCTTAAAAACAACATGAAAAAGAAGTGTGATGAAATCCAGATCATGATCCTGACATAGAAAAATAATGAGACAATATTTTTCCCACATTGCCCGACCATTTTCCTCCAGAAGAAGATACAGTTTACATGGCTTGAAGAGACCTGAGGACTACCTAGTTACTGTTTTATTGAGAAAGTGTTTAATATAATTGTTATCAAATAGAGATTTCATATACAACCTTTATGATTCCTAAGTCTCAGTAGGAGCCACTGGCCCTGAGGGATTCTGACAACATCAAATGTGGCCCTCTTAGAAAAAAGTTTGGACACCACTGATCTAGACCATGGGTTCCTAAAATTTTCAGCCTGTGACCCCCAAAATAGAGGTGCCAAAGTTTTGTGACCCCCCCACTGTCCCTCAAAGTGATTTAATGTTCATTTAGCTGGTCTGCAGAAATTAGCCTACCTTTATGAGCATGTGGCTGTGTTTCCTGTGTCGTTATGAATTAACCTACTGCTACTGATGCTTTTGATAATTAACTGTTCACTAACACTAAACTTAGGAATCATCTGACAAAAAGAAAGGCAGAAAACTCATTACATTTTCTATTTTCAAGGTTTTATTTCGAGGTTAGTTACTACTTTTGTCAATATTTTTTACTATAATGGGTAAAATGTATTTTTTTTTAGATAATAAAAAAACCAAAAACATTCTGGAAGACATCTCACGATCCCCCATTTGTGTTTTGCGACCCCCCCAAGGGGTCCCGACCCCACCCCTGATCTAGACAGCAGGGTTAATGTAAATCAGATCAGGCTGTTCATTTAGTGGTGGCTGCAATAGAAAGGGTTACGATTCTCCATGTAAGCACCATGGCCATATCTTAAGACCATGTTTGAGGTTTTTGAAATGAAGAATGATTCGTATCTTCATCAATTTTTTGTTCTATTTACACAAAATTAATGACGGCCTACAAAAATGTGATGTCCAACCTGAGAAAGCTTGTCAAGGTCTGAAGCTAAATGTTTGTTTTATTCCAGATTAACATTTTAAACTTGTAGTAATGTAGCTGTTTTTATTCTATGGTTGGTTATTCCTAATATTGATCCTATTATGTTGGAACTACAAATCTTGAAATCTGTAGCATGTGAGTTCAAAAAATGTAAATAATGCATTCCAAAAAAACACCTAATGGAGCAGAATGGACACCCATGTTTTCCTGACTGCACTCATGCATTGTTAAAATACAAAGTTTGAGTTGTTTTTTTAAAGTAGTTTGAAAATTAAAGGTTTTTTTAAAGCAAGTACTCCAGTTCTTTAATTTAAGTAATAATTTGACCGAGCAACTTTCACTTGGAGTAAAATTCATTCAACTTTGACTCCAGTATTGAAGTCGTGTACTTTGTCCACCACTGGACAGCACAGACATCTATATTAACATCACTTTGACAAATATGACGTAAAAAGAGTCTGAGTAAATCTCAGGCTCAACCATGTCAGCTTCCTCTTGTTTATTTTTTCCCCAACGTCTGCTCTCTTTTCTCTAAATAGATGATGGGTCAGATCAGAATCTGAGGATTAGTGTCCATGTGGGGATTAAAGAGTGTATTACAACAGGCTGACATTCACAAATTCACAAACACAAACAAACAGAAGACACACAAATGAAACCAATATATTTTCAAACCTCTTTCTTCCATGATCAAACCAGTGCAGCACACCTCAAACCTGGCCAAGTGTCTCCCAGAGATGCTTTCAACCACACAACAAATATTTGCATTTGAAATTTGCTTTCCTCTCCTCCTCAGCCTCCTCAGCCTCCTCCACCTCCTGCACGGCTCCATCATGATTTGCCTAAAGCTGAATTGAGCAGCTCTCTCCGACTCCAGGGCAACAGGTCATATCCAAGTCAAATATGGAGTTAGCTATTAAACAAGTGGAAAATTAATGAAGCTATTTAGCCTTTACATTGATGACATCACCCAAACCATAATGGCCTTTTAAGAGCTATTTCATCCTGTAGATGCCTCATTAGCACAGCGGTGTATTCTCTTATCCTCACAGCTGAGGACAGGGTGGTTACATTTGCACATGGGTGCTTCGAGTAAATCATTTGCATGGCTTCACTGATCCTGCACCGGACAAAGAGAGGAGGAAAATCCATCATTGCACTCACATGCTGTCTTGCAGTGGTTGTTCTAAGAGGACTGATAAATGCTCTCAAACCCTTTACACTTGCAAATCAATACAAAGCTGTGTCGACAGATTACTGTCAGCGACTGCAAAACTGCCAGACAGACACAGACAACGTGAAGCATGGCTGTCAGAAGGTGCTGACGTTACATGCTAACATTCAGTAGTGTTAATGGTCACATGTTAGCGCTTGTACTCATGGATTAACATTCACACACTCAGGTAGGATAATGTGAGGTAGCAGATAAATCCAGGTCAGACAGGCAAATGTTGAAAAATATCCTGTTTTTGAAAACATAGTAGTGTATAGTCAAAATATCTCTTCACTTAATATAAGCCACATTCACTGAACAAGTCCAGATGCAACATCTAATTTCTAGGAATTATAAGCAAAAAAAAATTAAGAATTGCTTGCAATTAATACATATAGCTTACAGCACAGCAAAGTACTTAAGAAGTTTGTTGAAATTAGACCTCTTATTTCATGGAACTTCACATATGGGCAGAACCAGACTATTTTTAACTGTAGTGGCAAAACAGGGGCACTGTTTTTTGGGGTGGCATAAAGTTTGTATTCACATATTAGCCTAGATAGAAAGGTTAAATAAATGCTTTTAATTTATATCTACTAAGATAATGTTATATCATTATTCGATGACTAACATCTGAGTAACCAAAATATGTTGTCCTGTTTAGAATGTTTGAACTTTAAAAGGTTACACAGAAGAATAACATTCAAATCTACTTAAAGTCTTTAAATCTTTCAGAATGTTTCTCCAAAGTCACAAAATTAAGTACTAGCATAAATGTGCTGCACTAAAACACAAGGAAAGCCACTAGCTCCTTGATGCAACACAACCCCCATAGACTGTATAAAACATGGACGTAGGATCTGTGACGTCACCCATCTGTTTCTGAACTCTGTTTTGAGGCCAATCGCCGGCGGCAGCCATATTGCTGCTGTTGAGCCAGTGTGACGTAAAGAGGCGGAGTTTAAGCCTCCTAGCCAACAGCTACAGTGTTCCCGCGGTCAGCTGTGCCTCTCATTGGAAGACTCGTAATCTCAATATCTTCAAAATTGCAGCTTTAGAAAAAAAAATTCACCACCCTCATAGTGAGAGCCGATCGAGAAAGGAGCTATCCAGACTACACTCGTCTTTTGTACCTCGATGAACTGCAGTTTTTAGCACTTCGGCATTGGACTCATATTCTTAGACCGGAGGTTGCCGCTTGCACAACCCCCATAGTTGATTTTGATATAATTTCCAGTTTTGACCCAACAAAAAGTCAATCATAGTTTAAGATTTAGGGGTGGCCAATCAGAACCCCTGGATCCGCCCCTGACTTCATATGTAAACTGTTTGAACTAAATTACAGGTGTAATGAGACATTTTGACCAGAAATAAGACAAGCACACTTGGTGAGAATTTAGTTTTTATAGTGCAAGATCTTGTGTCCATTATAATAGTTGAAGGGTAGGATATACATCTCATTATAATACAGCAAAGTGTCATTTTTTGATGCCAATAAGCCTCATCTTTCTTTTGCCCCAGCCTTGAACTGTGAGTTATCACATTTCTTCTATAACATCATCCTACACACTGTTGAGTTTTGGACTATATAGGCACCAAATAAGCCAACTTGTAAGATGAGATCTGTAATGGCAGTTTTTCTCTCATTTCTGTCATCTTACCAACTTCTGAATTGCGTGTTTAATTGAGAATATAAACGACAGATTTTGTAATCACTATTGCAGCCAAAATGAATGCATCAACCTCCTTCCATCCTTCTGCATCATATTGAATGGAGGGATTTCTTTTCCATCATCAGTGAAGCAACAGTTTCAGTCTGTGCCATTCGCACTATCTGGGCCCTCTCTCTTCCCCCGGCACTGAAAACTCACAGATAAGACAAACTGTCCTAGATACACACATACTGTCACTGCTAATAACACACACACACACACACACAAACACACACACACACACACACACACACACACACACACACACACACACACACACACACACACACACACACACACAGAAGCTGTCTGAAATCTGGCGTGCCCTCAATGTTTCAGTTTTGTCATTTTTAGATCTAAGTGTAAGAAAAGTTCTGATGTGAAACCACAGCTCAACAAAGCCTTTCTTGCTGCACAGTGACATTAACTGAACACATTTTATATTCAAGCTGTTTTGATGGGGGAAATGACTGCATTAAAAGATGTGCTACGAGACGAGGGCTGCTGTTAAGAGCTTGAATTCCCAAATGCACCACAGCACTGACATCATCCTTCAGACAAAGGATGATGTTATAGCAGTCCAACTGAAGAAGGCAATTTAATCAACTTTTTCCAAGAAAGTCATTAATTTTTAAGAGCTCCACAGCAGCTGCAGGGGTGTCTCCAGATCTCACTGGAATATGATTAGCCACCCCTGGTGTTCTCCTCCTAACCAGATCCTGAATGAGCACATGTTTTGTTAAACTTATGGAAGAATATGAAGCTGTAAAATAAAATTACTGAAATTCCGTGGAAGTGTCCATCTGTGAGTTTAATGAGAATCTTTTTAAGGAGTGAGCAGAAAGTTAAAATTAAACTCAGAAGAATATGGACAATCAGGAGCAAATGACATGCTGTGGTTCCTTTCCCTTTCAGTGAACTGCAGCTCCACTCTACTATTAGTGATCACAATTCATGCTTGATTTTCATCAGGTAGCAGTAAACAAAGAAGAGTGATTGCTGTTGTTTCGTTTTTTGGGGGAAGAGCAATTTTGTTTCTTTGTTGTCATCGAATAATACAGCCATCAAGTTGTACAAGAGCATAACAGCGATAACAATAGAAGCTCTAATTATATTAACTTATGTAACTGCAATCACGCTGCCTATTCATGAATGCTTTGAAAGTTTCATTGCTGCAGTTCACCTAGAGAGGAGAGTAAAGCTGGAGTTGAATAAACTCCAGCCCACCCAAAATAGAGTAGCAAGGCTGGCGCTCTACTGCCCCAGTTGCATTAATGTGGATCTAATGCACACAGTGCATCTGAAAACAAATTGAAGTCAGTTTTTTGAAGGGAGCTCTGTAAAAATGAGTGCTTACCAAAAAATACTTGCTGTGCAGAGGGTTCGCATGAGCCCTGCAGGAGCTATGAGTTGGTTCTTTTAACTTCAAGAGGAGATTTCTCCATGTTTTATTTTGAAAGGTAAGTGGGGACTCCTTAGCTACTGTATTAAAAATGAATGTATGTCTAGGAGGGAAACAGCACCTGCTCTGCCAACCTGATAGCTCAGAATAACAGGGATTCTTTTGCATCCCTCAGCTTTTATGTAAACCTAAAATGCAGCTGGTGTTGAAGGGTATAATTCTAAAGGTCATTGTACAGTTATATTTACTAATATGGACTAGAAAGTTTTGGGTGTGAACTAATTAGAATTGGGAGAAAACTTGGATATGCTTGTACTTGAAACACAGACAGTAGCTGACACAAAATACTAGATGGTTTAGGGAGACCCAGGCCTTTAGTAAAGTACACATACCTGTGTCTGTGAAGGTCTGAAGGTGCAGCCAAACGACTGCTGCAGGGAGTCCAGGAAGGGCTGGATCTTGTACAGGCCCTGGTTGCTTCCTTGTGACGGCCTGAAAGCCACAATGTGGAAATACTTGAGGATCTTCTCAAAGCGTGCCTGGCTCATCTTCAAGGCGATGCTCCTGTTGCTGAAGAAGCCCGAGCTCCAGATGCTGAGCACCGATTCACAGCGCTGCACACTGGTGGAGATGACAAAGCCAAGGAAGGCCTTTATCTCCTGCGCTGTGACGGGACGCCAGCCCTCGTCCGAGCCGAAGCGCTCCTGGAATTTCTTGGCGTACATGTTAGTCTGGGTGACCATGTTTTGGATGCAATTGTCTGGGACGAAGAGCTGAAAGAAGTCCAAGGCATTGGCCGTAGCTGGCATCTTCTGAGCAGGGCCTGGATCAGGACAGGAGGAGGGAAAAAAGTGTGAAAATCCTGAGCAGATTTATAGATAGAAAGTCTCATATGGGCTAACTCAAAGCCAAACTGTCACTCTATCCCAGTTCTTAAACTTTGGCAACCAGCCTTCAATCGGACTGACCATCTCTTTTCACATTTTAAGAGATGATAAAATTAGATTTCTTGAGCTGTCATTGTCAAGGCTGTGAGAGATTCATAAACCACTTTATAAACTACACTGTCCACTCAGAAGAAGAGAGAAAAATATCAGAATAGATGTCTATTAATAAGGGAGGTAGAAACTGTTTTGAAGCATCAGAAAAACATAATACATTGACACAGTTGTGATTTTTTATATCACAGCTACACAAGCTTTTAGTTTGAATGTCAGCCGCCCAGGGCAGCGGTTAGATTGTTTACACAACATGACAGCCACCACACTGTGACATTGTCACAGCGCTGTGTTTTCAATGCTTGTGGAAGGCTTCAGTGTCTTGTTCTTTCAGTGTTAAATCAGGCAAAGAGTCAAAATCATGTTCTGATCTGAGTGTCAATACAGCAGGAAGCCTTGAACAAAAGGTGCCTGAAGTCATTCTGTCAACAAAGTTGATGGGACATGGTGTGTTGACACAGACACACAAAAAGTATTCATGATGAAACACATCAAAATGTCTATCCTTTCATAGTTCCAAATGAGAGGTATTTGGTGATTGGTAGAAGGATAGTGTAGTAGCTCAAATCAGAAAAACTTGGGGATGAATGATATTAAGTCAGCTTGAAATTATTACAATGTGTTAAGACCGGCATTAGCAAACAGGGAGCTATGAAAGTTAGTTTACAGTAATCGCTGTTGGAAAGTTAGCTTACAGCAGTTGAAATAATCAGCTTCAGGACATTAATTAGAAAGGTTGTACTGAATTAATAAGCCTCAATACTGAAAGTAAACAGTGAAAATAATGCCCTTAAAGCTGCTGTTTGTAGGAACGGTGTAAAAATTGTTACTTTTTTTTCCTGCTGGGTTTGGAGAAAAGGTCATAATGCCCATCGGTATTCATCGGTAAGTGGAGTAATTTGAGACTATTGCAAAATCTCTGCGTTTTCCAATGCCTTTTATAATTTACCAAGCAATGTTATTATTCCCCTTGTTCCCGTTATGACACACCAATCATAGCTAATCTCCAATCCTCTGTCCTGATTGGTTAAGGGACGACCCCTACTACGTCCTCCGATTGGTTATGTCAGGCACGATCATGACTGCACATGCCGATCTGTGTTGGGGGGCTAAGAGTAAATCTGGTTGGCAGGGACAGTGTTGACATTCGACAAGTCCCTCTTAAAGTGACAAGGTTTGATTGATAATCAACTTTGCAACATACATTAAATATAACAGAGTATAGAACAAATGGTCAACATAAATTAACAGTTACAATTGTTAGCTTAAAAGATCAAATAAAATAATTAGCTCAAAGAAACAACAACAAAAAGTGTATAACGAAGTGATAGACCTTAACAGTTGAAATAGTAACTTGAAAGTAACATTTAAAATGGTTTGCTTGAGGAAAGACTTTAAATAGAAAGTTTAATATGTAGCTTCAACTAACAGTGAAATAGCTAGCCTAATGCCAGTCATTCCTGTGTAGCTACAGGACCATTATGTCTTTCACATATGATACTGAACTAGTATTACAGTAATTATCTGTAATACTAATGTGTCCTCTCCTCACATTACAGGATGACTCTTATTTCTGCCCTACCAAGCGCAGAAATTATTATATGGCTCTCTGTCTGTCAGCTTTTAGGTGCGGCAATAAAGTCAAACAGTCAATGCAGTGACTGTGATTGCTGTGTTTGTGGTAGTTAATATGAGATTTACTCCAAGGTTGTTGGATCTGGGAGAGAGGAATTTAGACATCGAGCACAGCAACTTCAAGCTCAGTTGAACAGCACAACCTCATTATCTCTGAACAGAACAAGGTTTAACTGTCTCCCTCTAGCCTTTTTCTAGCCTCGAGGTGTTTTGGCTTACTGCAACAAGCAAAATAATGAAGGACTTTCGCTTCAGTCTTTCAATGTTAAATTAAAGTTACAATCTACAGGACTTGAACCTCGGCTGTTAAAGCCACATGTGGAGGAGGACAAGAAGAGGAAAACACAAACAGAGGAGAGCAGAAGGACGCCCACAAAGCCGATGCCCACAGCTAGCAAAAAGTAGTGGGGAGGGCTATCCACTGATTTACATACCATCAGACTAAAGCTGAAAGTGAAAATCCAGCTTGACTTCCTTGGAGTGATTCACTCCTCAATAAAAACATCAGACAGTCAGATGGAAGGTCCATTGAGGCAAAATGACTCACTTCAGCTCATTTTGGAAGTAAACCAAAATACAGCCTGAAGAAGACCACATCATTTATATGGAAATGACAATTTTTCTGTGCCATTGATTTTCTATACATACCCCTGTCAGCTGATCTTCAGCCTAGCCTTCATTGCTTTGATTAAACTGTCAATTATATCATCCTTTAAGACCTCTTATATTGACAAATTGCACTTATAAGAAAAGCTTTGAAATATCCATTTTCATGTTACTCATTTAAAAAATCCCTCTACAATGCACCCACAGACAGAAATATAATCCCCCGTGACATTTGCAGTATTTCTATTGTCAGGGGACAAACATCTGCCAGGTGGAGCTTTTATGGTCATGGATTTTACATTAGAGATTGCACTGTTTGTGGGGGCTGGGGGTTGAACCTGTCATGTAGACAAAGGAGCCTTAAGCTTAGCTTTGCAATACATAATGTACTTCTATCTTACTATCTATTTATCAGATAGAAGTGTACATAGTTTGTTTACATCTGTAATAGTTGCCATGTTTTATTTTATTTTATTTTATTTTATTTTATTTTATTTTATTTTACCTTTATCATTACTATTATTATTGTTATTATATTTTAACTATGTTAGTACATTGTTGTATTCCCCTGTCTCGTGTTGTAAGCCGCTGTAACAAAAGAATTTCCCCCAATGGGGGACCAATAAAGTATATCTTATCTTATTTTATCTTCGTGTAAAAACACTTCTAACAATATTTTTGTATGTTGAACTTTAGATTTCACTTTTATTTAGATAAGATAAAGAAGATAAGAAAGTCTTTTACTCGTCCCACAATGGGGAAATTCAAGTGTCACAGTAGGAAGTAGACAGTGCAAAAAATATATACAAAGCAAACAAGAGCCTATAAAGTAACAATTATTAAAAAGTTATTCACAATTGAAATTAAAGAGGTAAAAAATAAGCATATCTACAACATATATATATATATATATATATATTATTGGTTACAGATTTATGTGGAATAGTCCCCAGGTGTAATCAAAGCAGTTCAGTTGTCTTTATTTCTTTATGACTGAACTAAACTTTATTACTGTGGTGTATTGAGAGTATACATTTGAGATGAAAAAACTCTACTAAAATCGTATCTAATCTAGTGAGCAGATAAATGATAAAACCTCTAAACTTAGTATCAACTTTGAGTTGGCTAAATTTATCTCAAAAGTCTGAAAACTACACAAAATTGTTATTTAAATTAGCCTTTAATCTGATAGCACAAGGAAATTGTTTAGAAAAATGGACATTCATTTTCTTATAGACTAAACCAGACATCCTGGATCTTGCTACGACAATTTTCTTGGCCATCTGGACACCAACAGACCACTATTAGTTAAGTTATTTGTCCTTACAGTGCCCCTTTATCTCTTTGTTTTGGTTTTTGACATAAATTCTAAACGGCAACATAATCACATTTGTGTGACTATGTTTGCTTTTTTTTCCCAAAATAGTCTGCACAAGGAAGAAGCGAAATGTAGACAAGACAGTCAGAAAAACACAGCCAGGGAGATAAACTGACATATGGGCAGTGCGAGTAATCTATCAGACCGTCCAGCAAAGCAAATGAATAAATAGCTCTTTAATTCCCCTGAACATCACGATGAAGGGGTTATATAATCTGAGATGTAGCTATATGCTTAATAATCCTTGCCCTGTTCCTGTACCTCTGACTCCTCCCTTGCCCTGCAGGGGAAACAGTCTCTCACATCACCTCTGAACCTGTCCCTAGGTAAACCACAGTTTTTCTGTAAGTCAGTGTGGATTCAAACTGAGGCTCCCTCCAAAAAACAACCAAACAGAGTTCTTCCTGCTGTGACCATAGACAAACCTCGAACACAACCCCATTGGAATGTTCCAGAGTTGGCACAAGGTTGACTTCATTCTTTCTGACGGAGGCTGATGATTTATGTACGGGGTGCACATTCTCCAAGGAGTTGAGCTGTCACTTCAACACTGCGTCTGTGTCAGCACTGTCACTGTTAAAAAGTAAGACACATAGGAGGACTGAGGAGTGGACAGGGAGGTGACAGACAGGTGATAAAATGACAGCCAGACAGGTTGGCAGAGAGCTAGACAGAGAGAAAAATCCTGGAGCTGCAGGATGAAAATATCACAGATGATATTTCCATCATGGATCAACTTAGTAAAAACCTCATCAAGCTTAAGCGGTTTCTCATCCCTTGCCACTAAAAGCAGAGGAGAGACATATTTATGTAGATATGCTGGAGCTCAGAATGCTTCAGTCTTCACTCTTTAGGCAGATTAAATCAGAGTTCACTCTCAAAGCCTTGAAGTGTGATTACGCTGCCTGGCAGTTCTGAGTCCATCCAGTCAGGCAGCTCTTAATCATCATAACCCTGATGCAGGATGGCGAGACACACCCACATTGACTGAGCTTGTGCAAACAGGCGCTAACTCTATCTTAGAAAAAAACAGACCAGACTGTAAAAAAGCAGACAGACACACACCTGCTGCCTCTCCAGCTTAAGTCAACAGAGCAAAATACAATCTGATCAAGCGGGGGAGAGCAAGATATGAATGATAGTAAAGGACATCCTCAGCTTTCTCTCACGAAACTACCTCTTATGATACACCAGCTCTGATACATTGGTTCAGATTATTTTGGATGAGTAAAGTTGCACACTCCATAGCTAGGCTGTATCTCACAAAGCAGGATTACTGAAGTTAGCTGGATAACTAGGATACATGGAAATCCTTTAAATACAAACAATAGACAGGGTTAAAGAGAGTACATCCAGGTTTTGTTTGATGTCCTGCTCAGTAATCCTGCTTTCTAGAATGGGCCAATGCCTACACCTTCCAATGGGCATCATATAGTTTAACCAATCACCATATTTGGTCTTGTATTGATGGATTATTTAGGGATAAATGAGCTAGAATTGAGAGATGTCAACAACCAAACTGTTAGCTACATTTATATGCAGGTTTCTGTTTAAAGTGATTATCAGTTTGTTCAATCCCCAAGAGACAACACCTGATAGGTTTGAGGATTTCATAACTCAGAGCAGTTTTCCTGTTTTACTGCCAATGCCCACTGAAACTCCAGTGAACAACACTAATCACACCAGAAACAGAAACAAGCAAACTTCCTACACCAAAAATGTTGCTCTCATGTGCAGATCATGTACCCACTTGTGGAATCTGTTCATAGAAATAGGTGACATTCACCACAGAATACTCCAGTGTCTGATTTTAGGGTTTGGAGGAGCAGACTTGGTCCATATCTACTACGTCACTTCAAAGTTGCCACATTCTAACATGTAACAGTAAATGTTGTAGATGGCATTTCTACTCATCATCTTTGTACCAGCAAAAAAAGAAGAAGCAATAGAGATGAGACAGGAGCCTGCAACCAGTTCTGACTGTAGGTGCCCATTTGGTTAGAAAAGAACAATTAGTGAAATGTTGATTTTGGGCATGTCTCTCCTAGACAGACAGAGCATTGTTTGTGCTTTTAAACTGTCACGATTCACATACACATCTCTCCCCTACTGTCTCACACACACACACACACACACACACACACACACACACACACACACACACACACACACACACACACACACACACACACATTCATGGAAATGTGTCAACCCAAAACCAGGGTGTCTGGAGCTTTGGTCTCTTGCTAATGCAGTTGTGAGCTCTGTTAATGAACTTGGTGGAGAAGGGCAAAGGCCAGCATGCATGTATGCTTGTATGCTGCATACCCCGGGATGTGATGTGAGTGTGTGTATATGTGTAGAACCAAAAGAGACTGCATGCTGCTTCTCTAAATTAAACAGCAGCATGTCTCCCCACTCTGCCCTGCAACATGAACACACACACACACACACACACACACACACACACACACACACACACACACACACACACACACACACCCACAGGAGGATGTGTATCACAGCACCAAGGGGTGAAGTATCAAAGGCTAAGTGTTTGCAATTAACTTAATACAGCAATTACCGATGCACTGTCATGCTTCACTCTGCTATTCACTCACGCACAAGGGGGATCCACACACACACAAGCACACACACACACAAACACACATACACACACTACATGCAAATGTAGATGTAAAAAATGATCCTGTGACATAAATCAATTGTCCCTTGTTTGCTGTTTTTGCACATTATCAAGCCCAGAAACACCAGCATGCACTGCACTATCTCTCCATACAATCACCTCACACTACCCCGATTCTTCCCCTGAGCACAAATGACCTTATTCATTGTGTCGCGTGCATCATGTCTCACCGTATGTCTCTTTGTACGGCGGCACCGTGACATCCTGCAGAGTCTCCATCCAGCCCTCCTCCTCCGCCTGACTCCGGGACAGCGAGCCCGGGGGACCAGCCCCGCTGTGCCCGCTCTCCTTGTCGCCTCGTTTTTGGTGGTGGTGGTGGTGTTGGTGTTGTTGCTGCTGCTGCTGCTGCTGCTGGTGGTCCTCGCCTGTCTCTGCTATGCAGTTATCGGAGTCGGAGTCTCCGGACGTGCTGTAGAAAGGATTGTCGCTGCTGTCGTCCGCGGACTCCCCGAACACATCGTCGGATATCTGCAGGCTCTCGTACCGGGAGCGGGCCGCTTCCAGGAGAGACAGCGCCTTCCGCCCGCACTCCGCCATCTCTCTCTGTAGTGATGCTGCTCTGCTCTCCCCTCTTTTTACTCCCTCCTGCTCACCCTTCCACTATACAGCTTGTGCGAGTTGGTCACGATCTTGCAAAAAGCAGGGAGGTGACTGCCTTTAACGTAGTGGGTTAACCCTCCCCTAGCTTAGGTGTGATGGTCCTCCTGCTCTCCTGGATGGGATGCAGAGACCCGGTGGTCAGGCGCGTGTGGATCCGGGGAGAGCTGTCCGCTTCAAGGGTACTGAAATATTTCCGCCTCCTTGCTCTGCCTACAGCGCTGCGCACTGGGCGAAATTATGGATGGTAGTAGCACTGGCACAGCATCCGGGTTGAGATTGCAGGGATTTCTCTATACAGAGAGAAAATAGAGAGTAGTGGCTGCCACCGCATCACCTGACACCACAGCCTGCTCTGCCGTCCAATAAAAAATCATCTCATCTAATCCAAATTTGGAGAGGAGCTTCTGATAGGAGAGACTGGATCTAATGTTACAGAGAATATTTCTATATTTTATGATTGTACAATATCTATGGTAACATTTTTTTGACTGTGAGGATATCAAAATTCCAGAATGAGCTTTGATTTGATTTGATTTGTACGGTGGCCCTGAAGGACAAAACAAATTTACAAAAGATGAGACACTTTTACAAAGTTGGAGACAAATATACATTTTGGAAAACATTTTTACATTTTATAAAACAAAATTTCATCAGCAAAACACTCTTACCAAGGCCAAAACAAATTTACATTTAAGGAAACGAATTTAAACACTTTTACAAATTTGGAGACAATTTTACAAACGACGGAACACTTTTACCATTTCTGAAACAAATTAACATTTCATTTTTACAAAGAGGGAATGTACCAAATACCGGAAGAGATCCAGAAGTGATCGAGTGAGGGGTCATTTAGTTTGTTTTGACGGAGAGAAACCAAACGAAGGACATAGTTTACATGTTAGGACCACAGACTTTAATTAAAAATGGACAGCGTTGCTCCGCCTCTTCCCATTGTACGGTTCTGAAGCCAAAAAATCCTGCTCCTGGGTGCAGCCATTGTGCAGCCAGAGCCTGTGAAGCCACTTTAACGAGGTCCGTCCTACAGCGTAGCGTCACAAGACGCTGTGTGTCCTTTGAAGTTTCCCTCAATGGCAGCTGTGAATCAAAGGAAACCCGGAAGTAAAACCCCGTTTTTTAAACTCTAATAACTAACAAAAAAGAATCTTTTCAGGAAAAAGAGGCCTTGAACACAAAACAGTCAAATGCTAACTACATGTCACCACAGCATACGGATGTGAGAAACATTCATATGACGTGTATTTATTTTTTAAAGTTTGACTGTTCCCCCATTCAAATGAATGGGGGAGACGGATTTTTTGACCTATACTGCAGCCAGCCACCAGGGGGCAGACACACTGCTGAAAGCTTCACCACCAGGGGAGCATCCAGCTCCCTTGGTTAGGACCAAGCGGCAAACTCCGGTCTCAAACGATGAAGCCAATGCGGAAGTGCTATAAACTGCAATACATTGAAAATCCGCTTGAGGCTGGCTGCAGAAACACCGGAAACCACATATGAGAAAAAGACGATCTTTGCAGCATTAATAAACATGTTTACAGCTGCCTAGTTGAGTTCCGCATCACCGATATGGCTGCTGCCGTCGATTTGCTTCAAAACAGCTCTCAGGAACAGATGGGTGAGATCACGGATACTACGTCCATATTTTATACAGTCTATGGTTAGGACATCCTCGGGTCCCAGAGAGAGGTCAGACCTCAGATGAAAACGCATCATGTCTCCAGGAAAAGCTCCGTCATATCTCCACAAAACCTTCATCATGTGTCAGAATTCAGATTAAATGGTCTCAGATGACATAGCCTTAGGCTAAAAGGAGTCAGACTCAACGGTAAAAGTGTTCCATCATTTGTAAAATTGTCTCTAACTTTGTAAAAGTGTTTCATCTTTTGTAAATTTGTTTTCTTAAATGTTAATTTGTTTTGGCCTTGGTCAAAGTGTTTTGCTGATGTAGTTTGGTTTTATACAATGTAAAAATGTTTCCAAAAAGTAAATTTTGAACTTTGTAAAAGTGTTTCTTTTTAAAATTTGTTTCCAATGATAATACAGTTTTCAGTATCATATAATCACATTGCACTACATAGATGAAATAACACTACAATACACAATCTATAATTATCATACTCATACACAATTTCATGCAGCACCAAGTATTCATTATTTAAAGTACAATGAGCAAAAAATAAGTGTTGTTTGCTTTTAGTTATCACTTATTATTATTAGTTATCACACCATTATTTTTAGTGTGAATATTGTGAAATGTGAATGATTTTGTATGTGTTATTATGGTCAGCCCCTCTCCACAGAATGCAGACGCATTTTGATCTTTAATTGATTCAGATGATGACATGTGTGGGACGAGCTCAAAAGCACCAAAAACCCCGGGAGTATTATCCAACACTTCCTCTGGAGGGCGCTGTAGCGTTCTGTAACCTCTCCGGCGGGTCACCTCACTCTTCTTCGTTGGTGGGCTTGCCATGTTTGCGGAAGCTCGGTCACAGCAGCTAGCTGAAGGCTTGTCACTGGATTTTGTTGCAGCGTAGCTGTATCCTGACATCCAAAATGAATCTGCCAAAGGGGCCAGATTCGTTGTGCTTCGATAAAGATGTTTTTATGAAGGTAAGATTTCGTAGGAATTACTTTCAGTCACACGCTACCGATAGCTAATACTGTCAAACTAGCTAGCATTAGCTGGTTTAATATTGACACTGGATGCTCCCCTAGTTCTCAAACATGTTATCCTATAATGAACAGGAGTTATGACTAAGGTTTTTAGTTTTTAAACATCAATTGCAGTCTATTCAAATGTTTAACACCCCAAGCGTTCACATTACTGTGCTCTAACCAACAACCTTAAGAACAACAACGAGTGTGATGTCTTCAATCTGTGGGGCGCATTTTACAGTTTTTCTCAATTGCTAAAACACATTTCTTGACATCCACCACACTTTTCTTAACACTATGAGCACAAAACCCAATTTTCAAACTACGTTCACCAAACCTCTGACTCTTCCTGCAAAACCAAACAATGTTATCAGATCATACCCCAAAAAACAATACTGAGCAGTCATTACACACTACATGAAACAAATTGAAAACACAATACTCAGGACATGAAGCTGTAGAAATAATGTTTATTGTTCACAGTAGGCTAAATGAATAAAAAAAAAAAATCATCTTTCAATGTAGCACCTGTATACAGTAAAAAATAAGTAAACACAGATATAAATGAGAAGCACATTACAGTGTAATCCACAAAATCAAACTGAAGTGCTTACAGTATTTACAATCATTCAGCCACAACATCAGGTCTACGTGCCGGGTTAGGCCACAGGACTTTATCCACATCACACGCCTCATTCTCCCTGGCCAGGCAACAGGGAAAAAAAACCTTGCGGGCCGGATCCAGGCTTATACTGTGACTGACACAAGTGTGATCAGTTTTGAGTGGTTGTGTTTAAGCTGTGACACCCGTGCTTCAAATGTGTTTCACTTTTGCTACCTGTGCTTACCTTTATGCAACAAGTGCATCACAGTGCAACATGTGTTTTAGTGAGTGAGAATGCAAGTTGTGTCTAACAGGTGAAAGGTGCTTCTGGTTTTGCCAAAAGAGTGACTGATTCAATACATGGGTTCAGGCTGCTAAGGAATTTGGTTCAGACAATATGGTTTAGTGTTTTAGCAACTGATAAATACTGTAATGTGTCTTTGGTCTGTCTGTCTGTAGGATGACTTCGATGTTGACCAGTTTGTGGCGGAGTGTCGGAAGCAGGTCCAGCTGGAGGAGATGAGAATGGACCTGGAGCTCTATTATAAGCTGCTGAAAACGGCCATGGTGGAGCTCATTAACAAGGACTATGCCGACTTTGTTAACCTCTCTACCAACCTGGTTGGTTGATTTCCCCCCCTGTGGTTGTTCATTTAAACACGATAACCAGCAGATAGAGACAGAGACAGTAGCTGAAATGATAGATGTGTAAAGAACGTTTTAAGCTTTAAATCACGTGAAGCTACTACAGAGGTATCAGGATAATAAACAGTCTGCAAACATGCACAATTCTCCCTCTGTCAGTTATTTTGCTAGCTAAAAGTACATTTTTCAATCTTGACAGTAATCTTTAGAACCAGGTGTTTTGTTCTACTGCTAAATGTAACCTATGATATTTATTTTTGTGTCACATCAAAAGAAAAGAAGAACATTTGATTGAAGTCCTGTCTGTATTTGTAGCGTTTCAATCAGCCCTAACTGTTAAATGCTCTTAGTCTTTCAACATTCCCTTGAAAAGTGAGGCAGCACACCACACATATTTCTTATTTCAAACTAAATCCAACAGTTTAAGGGTTGACCATTTCTGTCCTCTGAACTCTGTTCTCTCTTCACAGGTTGGGATGGACAAAGCCCTCAACCAGCTTTCTGTGCCACTTGGACAGTTAAGAGAGGAAGTTATGGTACGTTTCTTTCATAATTATTTTCAGTAAGCTTCGATCAGTCTCATGTTCCTGGCCTTCATGGGTGTGTATGTTGTTTCTTGTAGAGTCTGCGGTCCTGTGTGAGTGAGGTGATTGAGGCTATAGACAGCCAGCTGTCCAAACAGAAAGACCTGCAGGACAAAAAGGTTCGTTCCCTTGTCACTTTCTCTTACTCCATAATGTGATCAAACTTTGCATTCATTGTTTGAACAATTTAAAGTGCAGTTTAAAATGCTATTTGACAGCTACATGTATTATAAACCTTTGAATTTGTATTATTTGAGAAATCTGATCAAACTATCCTGTCCATCAGGTGTGTGTTTTGAGGCTGATTCAGGTGGTGCGCTCAGTGGAGAAGATTGAGAAGATCCTAAACTCACAGAACTCCAAGGAATCAAGCTCTTTGGAAATCAGCAGGTTGGAAACAAATTCGCTAACACTTCTTATTTCACCTGTCGCTTAATGTGTGCAGGGCATTTACTAAGTCGAGGCAGTTTCAATATTTAAATTTCAAGATTTGCATTTTAATATTTGTTTTTACCAGATGTAGCAAATAAAGAGATAACCAAAGATAAGTTGAACAGTTGAGTCATTTGTGCATTCATCTTTTATAAGTTGCTTTGTGAAAATCTATACTTTTGTGTTTTATTTTCTTGAGCGTTTCTTTCTTTTGTAAATATCCATTTTGTAAACGCATGAAAAGAGTACCTAAGTAAAACAGTGGTTCTAATATCAAGTGCATGATCCCTGCTAAAACTGTGATTCTAAACTGTGTTGTCTTGCTTCATGACAAAAAGTGATATGCTGTCCTTCTGTGTGCAGTCCCTTGTTAGCAGGTCAGATCCTGGAGAGGATTGCTACAGAATTCAATCAACTGCAGTTCCATGCTGTACAAAGTAAAGGCATGCCCCTGCTGGACAAAGTCAGACCTGTAAGTGTAATCCATTCAGTCAGACAGACAGCGGATAAACCAAGAGCTAACACTTAGTCAAGCAGTTTGTCGGTCCGTCTGCTCATCTGTCAGTCCATCAGTCTTTTCATTATCTCTCAAGGGTAATCAGTTTCTGTGCAGTCCTTTTGAAAAAAAAATACATCCCCAACATATATTGCCCTAGTTTTCATATTGTTTTACTTTGTCTTTGCTGGAAGTTGTTCTGGTTTGATTTCCCTTTTTCTCAGTTGTAAATATGACATGTTTCTGTCCTCTGTCAGCGTATCGCAGGGATCACCTCCATGCTGCAGCAGTCTCTGGAGGGCCTGCTGATCGAGGGTCTGCAAACCTCCAATTTGGTCATGGTGCGTCACTGCTTGAGGACATACGCCACCATAGACAAGACCCGAGATGCTGAGGCCCTGGTAGGACAAGTGCTGGTCAAACCATACATGGACCAGGTAAAAATGCCATTACATTTTTCTTCATTGATTCAGTTCTGCTTTGCTGAAGACATACACATTGCAAAAACATCCTCTACTTCCTCCTCTCTGTTTGCAAGGTGGTAATAGAAGAGGTGGTGAAGTCCAGTCCAAACGGTCTCCAGTTGATGTATACTAGACTGTTGGACTTTGTTCCTCATCACTGCAGACTGCTTAGAGAGGTCACAGGTGGAGCTATATCCAGGTATTAATGTTATCATAGAAGTCATTAAGGCATGCACAGAGCAAGGGTTCTGTTTTGTGTTCTAAATCCTCTCCTCTCTACTTGAATAGATATATAATCATATAAAGAGCTGCTGCAGTGAGCATACTGATCATACACTGTTGACAATAATTGACTGAAATTAAACATTATATTGTTACCTTGCATCATATCATGGTGACTACATAATCATCATATTTTTGAAAAAAGAGGGCAGATATTTAAGATTTAGTTAAAAAAAGATAACTTCTGATTTTTTTCCCCTCTCACCTCAGTGACAAATCTGACGTCGTGCCAGGTTATGATTTCCTGGTGAACTCCGTGTGGCCAGAGATCATCAAAGGTATCGAGGAGAGGTTGGCATATCTCTTCAACCCTGGAAATCCTGACATATTCTATGAGGTACATCCACATTGACATTGTAGATGTGTGTATGATTTCACTTAATACAGTGGAACATGTCTGCATATGTGTTTACTATTAACTCTCTATCTTCTGTTGTAGCGTTACAGTGCGAGTATGGAGTTTGTGCGGCGGTTCGAGCGTCAGTGCAGCTCACAGGCCAGTGTAAAGAGGCTGAGAGTTCACCCCTCATATACCAGCTTCCATAACAAGTGGAACCTGCCTGTTTATTTCCAACTACGGTACGATTTCCTCAGCACAAACTGAGCTCTATGTACAAAGCCTGTAGATAGCAATAGCAATTTTATTTATAAAGCCCATTTTATTACGCGTAAGTTCAATGTGCTTTACATGGAGAATTAAAAAAAATCTAAACATTTTTCCAGATACACCCAACATACATCAGACACAGCAATCAAACAAACAGCAAGTGTTGCTGCACATGCATCCAGTCACAACAGTCATTTTATCATTCATACACTTGAGAAAATAAATATGTTTTCAGTCTTTTTAAAAAAAATGGAGACAGTTGTTATGGACCTGAGGTCAGCAGGCAGTTTGTTCTAAAAAGATGGACCACAGTAACTAAAGACCCCTCCACCGGAGCTTGATTTGACACTGGGTACATTTAAAAGACTTCCACCTGCTGACCTTATAAAAATAATAATAATAACTTTATTTGTAGAGCACTTTTCAAAACCAGGTTACAAAGTGCTTTACATGGGCAGCAAAATAAAACAGGCAGATCATAAAAACACACAAGTCAAGATAAAGAAATAAAACATATTTTAAAAGACATAAAATTCCCCTAAAAGAACTCTAAAGGAATACAATTATTTTAAAATATATTTTTTAAGATGGTTGAAATAGAATAAAGTCAAATAAAATTCAGATAAAATCCTGGAAGGCTCTGTGATAAAAGTATGTTTTCAGAAGGGATTTAAAAGAGCTCACTGACTCAGCAGACCTGATCTCCTCGGGCAGATTGAATCCAGACCTAAGGATCCTGGTCGGGTTATACACCGTGAGCAAGTCAGAGATGTCCTGGGGAGCTGAACCATTGAGTGCTTTATGTTCTAGTAATAGGATTTTGAAAATGGATTCTGTATTGAACGGGGAGCCAGTGAAGTGTTTTGAGAACCGGGGTGATATGGTCATATTTTCTTGTATGTGTCAGATGACACTGCACACTACTACCCATGTAGGGGGGGGCACTATGGAAAGAGGGGGCAAAACAGGGAGAGAGTTCAGCATCTCTGATCGTTTGGTTTTGCATTAAAGTCTCAAGAGACTAACTCTGAGTAAAGTTGCAACCTATCTGTATTCTTTAAGCACAACAAAACTTGGCAGATGTTCAAATATTTTAAAATCCCTTATCTACTGGAATCTAAAAAAAATGGCCTACGGGTATGATTACCATGAAAAATGTTGACAAGAAGAAAATAGTAAATTGAGAATGAGTGTCAGCGTATAACTAAATGTAGTCCATAAACATGACACTGCACCTCGACTGAACGGTCTTTGATCTGTGTGAGAAAAGTAAAGAAATATCCGTGTTTGTCGACTTTGTCAGATCCCCAGAAAAACACCCACACAGTTTAGGTTACAGCTCATGTCCTTATTTCACAATGCAAACTTACATGTCAGCTTTTCTGGAAAAGTCCAAAGTTTCCATCGCGCACACGTCACCAGCAGCTGCGTATCACAGCTGATGTATAAGCTCATCACACATTGATTGTTTGGCTCTTTCCCTCTCTGTATGTCTTGTCCTTGTTCTCAGGTACAAAGAAATAGCAGGAAGTTTGGAGAATGCTGTAAGTGATGGACTAGAGGCGGCACCAGGTGGGAATTGACGTTCTGCCAGGATCACCAGTGTTTACCCAATGCTGCTTTGACTGCACTAACAAGGCGTCTGTTCTTCTCCAGCTGGCAGTGTATACCACCTGCAGGTTTCTGAGGTGTTGTGGTCCTGCTTACAGAGGTGTTGGTCAGATAAAATCTACCTGTCTCCTCTTGCACATCGTTTCTGGAAGCTTACTCTGCAGCTTTACGCCCGATATGCCAAGTTTCTTGATGAGGTAAATAAACAAAAGAGAGACTGCAATGATTTAATGATTATTAAAAAAGAGCAGTAGTTCTAACCATGCTTCCTTTACCTGTGCTTGTTCCTCATCTCATCTGTTGTCTTCACAGGTATTAACAAAGACTCCAACCCCAGAGATGCCCAAAGAGCCAACCAGACCTCTGCCGAGCTCCGCCTCCTCCACCTCCAGTCGAACATCATTGGAGGAGGGCGGCAGCGAGAGTGGAAGTCCGGCTTCCCTTTCTACCAAACAGCTGGTCTACATCGCAGCTGATATCCAAAAGTTGCAGGAACAGGTGCCCACACAAACTAAATATAGTCCCAGAAGTAATCCCAGTTTACATACGCATATTTGATTTTAGACTCACAGGGTAATCTAAATATTTGATCAGTGACAAAGTATTTCTTTTTGAAAACTTGTTTCATATTTTCTCAGATACCAGAGTTGTCAGAGATAGTCAGACAGCGATTACAAGCCATTGGATTCAAAAACTTCTCTATTGTAGAAGGTAAGCTACCATCCAGTGTGTAACCAAGTAGTACCGTGTACCATGGAGCTTTGAGGTTTATCACCAATTTTAAAACTATGGCTCATCACTTCGTGTTGTACTTGAGAGTAGGTTGGTCTTCCCTGTCATCACGCAGGCAAAAACATTGGCATCTTTTAATCTATAAGTGCATTTTAGGTTTACTTCCCTCTTACCTCCTCACCTACATCGCACAATAGAACTCAGGATCTCATAATCTTCGATCTCAGGATCTCTTATTACTATGTGTTCCGAAGGTCAGCACTGAACTTGGAAAAAAGGCCTTCAGGTTTGCTGCTCCCTCGACCTGGAATGCCTTACAAAAGGATCTGAAACTTAGTGGTCGGATAACTTTGAGTGCTTTTAAGTGCTCCTTAAATGACTTGGAGGCTGAAGCATCTGTCTGCAGATGTTTTGTTTAAATGTAACTCATGCTGTTTTTCTGGAGGTATTTGTTGTGTAGCTGTTGTATGCGTCTGCTATGTCTATTTGTAACTCCGTAACTGTGCTGTTGCCTATCTTGGCCAGGACTCTCTTGGAAAAGAGATGTTTAATCTCAATGAGCATTTCCCGGTTAAATAAAAGTTATAAAATACATTTAAAAAATCCAAATAGCTTTTCACTACATTTTTAGTGTTTGCTGGATCTTCAAAATTTCATCAGGAAATGAGGAAGAAATGTGCAGGAGAGTATATCAGTGTGTTGAAAGCACTGACTAATGATGGGAGATTGGGGGGGTAATCTGCTGCTTGCTTATGTATGGAAATCATGCCAAGAGACATGACAATGCAAACCTACAGTAAATGTGTTGTTAACTCACATTCAAAGATGTTATTGTTCAATCCCCAACAGCTCTTTCAAAACGAAAATATCTCAGTCACAGAAAAAAAACTAAGATTAAAAGACTTGCATACCTTGAATTCACTGGTTTTTCCCTCTATATCAGACGCTTTTTCGGACTCAAAGGCTTGTCTGTCAAGTAGCATTCCCACTCTGAACACCAAGATGACCCAGCACCTGACTGAACGCAGTTGCCGCTTCCTGAAGAGCGCCTCGGAGGTTCCTCGACTCTACCGCAGGACTAATAAGGTCAGTGAAGCTGCAAACACACACACGTGTATTTCTCTCTGTGTGTCTTCATGTAACAAATCAAAGAGCAGACATTGGCGCATTGATGGCCTGATTAAGACAAAAAGCTGGAGGGCTGAAGCTCTATCAGCTGTGCAGTGGCATATACTTCTCTTCTGAAGGATGGGGTGTAATTAAAGGTCAAACATTCCTGCATTGAATGGTCAGACTCTGAGGAATCTAGATAATGCTTATGAATTAGTGAATGGCATTTCAATTGCTTTGATATTATTTTTCTTTAAGCATAATAAATACTGTTTTGGTATGCAGATGGGTCTATTTCTTCTGTGTTAACATAAGACATGATAAAAGAAGGATATCTTTTGAGCCCGGCTGAGGAAATGGCTGTTTTGGGACACAGAAACAGCAACAACCATTGAATATGAATGTGCAGATTAAGGTGTTACAGACTATGTAGTACAAAAACTATTTTAAATGAGTATAAAAGTCTGTCCATATTCCAAACATCCCAAAATACTGACCCTGTTTCATGTTCTACAAACACAACCAAATGTTTAAACTTAGATCTTTACGACTGTTTGTGAAAGCGTGTCTATTGATAAAACATAATTCTTATCAGGAGGTGCCGGTGCGTGCTTCAGCCTACATGGATAACGCCTTACGCCCACTGCATCAACTGCTGACTGACTCGACAGGCCTGGTTACCCCCCCTACAGCACAAGAGTGGCTGCGTGTAGCACTGTGCGAGTGCACACAGAGGTAAGACAACATGCAAAAATAACTAGGCAATTGGCAAGTTCTCTTTCTTTATTTTGATTTCTATATTTATGTTATCTATAGAAAAATATTTGCAGCTCTAACCAACAATGTACAGAAGCCCTGAAAGGACATGATTAAATACATTTTATTTTCTCAGTTTTCTCGATGTAACAGGTTAATTTTCTCATTATCTGGAGAAAACAAAGGTTGTTATCCTGAGATCTCAACTTATTTTTCTCGTGATAATGGGACAGGTAATCTCTTTTTATCAAGAGAATGATGCTTGTTTTTTGTCTTTTTTATCTAAATGAGACACATTTTTTGAACATTTTTTTGAAAGAAGCAAAAAAACAAAACTGATAACAGGCCTTTCTTATTACCTGAAGTTACTTGGTTACCATGTATAAATGTGATCCTTTTATTTATAGTACAGAAGCCCTAAAAGAACATGATTAAACAATTTTCTTTTCTCAGTTTTCTCAAGATCTCGGCTTATTTTTCTAACGATAATGGGATCATTTATCTCTTTTTATCAAGAGAACGATGCTTGTTTTTTGTGTTTTTGATCTTCAACCTGTAAGACAAATGTATTTTTATTCTTTACTGAGACAACTTTTTTTGAAAAAAAAATAAAAAATTCAACTGATAACAGGCCTTTTCTATTACCTGAAGTTACTTGGTTACCATGTATAAATGTGCTCCTTTTATTTTTATTACAGAAGCCCTAAAAGAACATTACATACAATTTTATTTTCTCAGTTTTCTCGAGATCTCGACTTATTTTTCTCGTTATCTCGAAAAAACAAATCTTGTTATCTTTCTTTTATTTTTAAAAGTTTTATTTTTTGGGCTTTTTGCCTTTATTTCATACGACAGCTGAAGAGAGACAGGAAGTATGGGGAGTAGAGAGCGAGGGAAGACATGCAGGAAATGGTCGACCGGTCGGGAATCGAACCGGCGACCCCTGCGACGAGGACTGTAGCCGCTGCATGTGGGGCGTTTGTACCGCTAGGCCACCAGCGCCCCCAAAGCTTGTTATCTTGAGATAACGAGAAAAATAAGTCGAGATCTCGAGAAAATAAGTGAATTTTACTCGTTATCTCGAGAAAGCAGAGAAAATAACATGTATTCAATCATGTCTTTTTAGGGCTTCCATATAGATGTGTGTGTTTCCCATTTACATTGTCCCTCTTCATTGTCTTCAGGTACTATGAGACGATCTCTGAGGTGCTCAGCTCAGTGAGAAAGATGGAGGAGAGTCTGAAGCGACTGAAGCAAGCCAGAAAGGGAGCGAGTACGACTACAACATCAGGAGCAAACGGTGGACCCACAGACGACAGCAAGATCAGACTTCAACTGGCACTGGATGTGGAATACCTGGGAGAACAGGTGGGTGGCAAAAAGCTATTGAGTTCTTTTACAGCCAAAATGTCACAGAGAAATACTTCAGTTTTTCATGTGCTGTTCTCTATACCGTTCTGTGTCTCAGATCCAGAAGATGGGTCTTCAGCCAGGGGACATCTCCATGTTCTCCACTCTGATGGACCTTGTGAAAGAGGCCCGAGAGCTCGCTGAACAGAACTAGTGAAAGGTTGACAACTTGTCGACTGAAACGATGTTGCACTCGTATCTGCATTTCCTGAAGACTTGAGAAGAGAAGCAGAGGTCAATTAACAGGCAGTGATAGTTGAACCGAGAGGGATGTATGACAAGAACTGACACTACTGAGATCCTTTTTCAAGCTTTTTCATGAAAAGATGGTTTATTTAATGCAGTCATTGAAGCCAAATTGCACAAAAAGTCAACAACAGGAACTTGAAAGCTGTTGTTTTGCATTAAACTGGAACACCATTACTTCTCCTGTAGGTCTGTAAACAAATGGGACTTTATGGTACTTTGATAATGATTTACTTTAACCAAATGACTGATGCCGGGTGGTTTTATTATACATTGCTCCTTAGAAAGTTATTGTACTGCTCATATGTTGGGAAACACAAATCAAAGAGAATGTGAATGTTGACTAGTGGTGAAGGATTTATCTCAGAAAGAAGACTTTAATTATACAACATTTATCTGAAAATCTAATGTTTATTATAATGTCTTTAACAATATATACTTAACTGTGGGAATAAAGTGAAGAACTTTGGGTACAGTGTTTGTGTCATTAAAAATGAAGTATCCTGCTACACATGGTTGTGAGTGGTGAAGGAAGTGTTCAGATTTTTGGGGTGAGTAAAGGGAGTATTACCAAACTGCATTGAAATGTGACTTTAGCGCACTTTGTACAGTTACTGTAATCAAATTATTTAAAGCAAGTAAAACTACTTGACTCAATGTAGAAAAGAAGTCCCTTTGACTTTTATACTATTTTACAAATATCTTTTTTCAGTTTGCAATAATTTCTTTATCAAATTGAAAGCATATTTTTTTGGGTTGTAGTTGTTTTTGAACTATTTGCATAATAACAATTTGCTTTATGGATGAATCATTTTCTCTAGAAGTGATGGATTGTTAGTTTGGGAAAAAAATAGATTAGCTGATTCAGGTTAAAACAAACAATCAGAGATGGCTCCACAAGCATCAGAAATAACAGCTCACAATGTTTGTTTGCACAGTAGTACACATCTTCAAATGCTTTCATTTTAAAAAGAATTATTTATTTCTAAAAATGTTGTCTGCTGGTCAGAAAAGTCTTAAGAACAACATGAAAAAGAAGTGTGATGAAATCCCGATCGTGATCCTGCCATAGAAAAATAATGAGACAATATTTTTACCACATTGCCCGACCCTAATGAAAAACATTTTCCTCCAGAAGAATATAAAGGTTGTCAATGTTTATGTGACTTGTGGAGAACCGAGAACTACCTACTTACTGTTTTATTGAGGACAAAAAAAATGTTATTAAATAGAGATTTCATATATAACTTTTATGATTACTAAGTCTCAGTAGGAGCCACTAGCCCTGAGGTATTCTGACAGCATCAAATGTGGCCCTCTTTGAAAAAAGTTTGGACACCCCTGATATACTCCATCACTGATGTGTCTGTATCAGTGTCTGCTCTACGTCAACATTTGACTCAAAAGAACCAAAGATAACACCCACAGGATCCTGAGCATTAGCCTCATACTTTGTCAGTATTTCACATTATGTCACTCTAAATAGAATAAGATTGATATACTATGTCTTATTTCAGGTCCAACTTTGATGTTCTGAGAGCCAAATTAAATGGTTTCAGATTTTTGTATCAATAGGGAAACAAAGCTTGCACCTGTTACTGTAATTATTCTAATAGACCCATACCCACTACTTCACACAAAGTGATTTGTATCCTAAAAAAATATCTGATTTATATGGACTAGAAAAAGTTGACTTCTTCCGGTACCTGCAAATTAGAGCTTATTTCAATAAGGAGGTTAAACCTTTAGAGAAATCTGACTCTGACCTTGTTGATATCTTTGTTGATATGTACAAAGGCAAGGGCACGAGGAAACTAGTCTCAGTTTTACACTCAAGGATTCAATCCACTAAGACACACACAACAAACAAAGTTAGATTAAAGTGGGAGAAAGAATCTGGACTTGTTATTTCTGAGGAGGAATGGCTAAATGTATGTTCTGTGCAGTCCACTTCCACCAGCTCAGGTTTTTGGAGGGATTTCTGTTGGCGTAATGTATTAAGGTATTTTGTAACCCCAAAAACAAAATGTATACAAACAGCTGAGGCTGGAAACGGTCTGTGTTGGAGAAAGTGTGGAGAACAGCTGGCAGACCACTTTCACATATTTTGGAATTGCCCAAAAATCAAGTCATATTGGGGGGGGGAGTAATTAAGGCATTACAAAACATTTTTGGAGCAGGGATTGACTGCTCATTCTCATCAATTTATCTAGGTAACATCGCAGCCCACCTCTCAGTTAAGGATAAATATTTGATAAAGATTTTATTAGCAGCCAGCAAAAAGGCCGTGACACGAAAGTGGCTGCAACCCAATCCTCCAACAGAGACTGAATGGATAGAAATCGTGTCTAGTATTGAACATATGGAAAGAATGACCTACTCACTAAACCTTAGAGCAGAAAAATCTTTGCATTACTGGGAAAAATGGAATGTGTACGTAGCATTGAGAGATTAATAAGCCATTACTGTATGAACTGACCGTATTTCCACTATTATAACTAAGATGTATAGATGACCTATTGTTTCTGTTTCACTGAGCTGTGCTGTCTAACTATGCCTGTTCACAAAAATAAAGTATAAAAAAATAAAATAAAAAGTGATTTGTATCCATGCTCAGTTATACTACAATTACCAACTTTAAAGGCAGGAGTCATAACACCTTAACTACAGATTGTCCCTTTTGTAAATTATACTCATAAAAAATAATAATAAAAGAAAGATAATATTGTTTTTGGTTTAGTAAAAAGCTATGCACTGCCTTTTCTGTCAACTCAACCTGAAGAGCACATAACATATTATGTTAATCTGTGATGGTCTGTTCTGTTTTAAGTCATGAGATTTTATTTGAAATAGAAAACCTGCTTTTTCTTTGTATTAATAATAATCTTTTTACCGATGCTGAACGTTTTCCTTACATTTTGTTGTTTTCTCAAATTAAAACATTTGAGGAAGGAGCACTTCCTGCATTCAAAAATGGTGTAAGTTTGAAGTGCTCTTTGGATAGGGATACATGCAGTCATAGAAAACCAATTCAAAGGCACATTCCTTTGAACATTTGAAATACCTTTATTTTCTTAGCATGGTCATGCTGACCTTAAAAACACACTTCTACGCGTCTCAGTATCAAACCACGACAAAACACTTAGAAGTTTGGTTTTAAGGTCAACGTGACCTTGTCATGAAAATAAAGGTATTTCAAATGTTCAAAGGATAGGGCTTTGGAACTTTTCTTTCTTTTCTATGACTCTATTTTCTCTGTCTTTGCAGAATGAACAGATAAAGAGGAGGTTAGATGAAGAAGTATGTGGGATTTATCATTGAGAAATTTACATTTAATTTTTTGGCTATTCAAAGAATAGTCTAATTTAGTGTAGTTAATGATATAGTTGTCTAAGTTACTCTGTATTCCATTTTCCACACAGAAGTAAATGTAATGTTATCCATCATCACAAAGTTGAATGACCTGTAGTTCACAGCAGCCCTGTAATGCAGGATTCTCTCTCCTGAGCATGTTAATACTCACAGACTACGCAATCTAGGGAAATATTTACAGGATTAAGAGATGTAAAAGTTGATTTTCATAACTCTATCTGCAAAGTGATTTATAATATTAAAAATGTATTTGTGTTTGTTACATATATGATGTCACTGTTGGATGGGTTGCTTAACTGTTACTTTCACTAACCCCACCCCCTTGTTAAGGTGCTCTGATCTCCATAAAGGAAGAGTTTTTTAATTAACGAGGCCTCAGCTAGGCAAGCAGAGAGTCGAGCCACATAGTCACTCTTTGAGGAATTTTTTGGATGTGAACTTGGAAAATGGACACCTTTCTGGACCTGTTTTATTTTTGTTGAAGTAAACGGTTAAACTTTTTATCGAGAGGTCCTGTGGAGTTTTTGAGGTGAAAACAAGAAAGGGATTTTAAGAGCATCAAACTAAGGCTTCATTCAGTGGAACCCACAACACAGCTGAAGCATTGAAACGGTAATTATTTACATATTGATGTAGAAAAAACAGACATTTTAATTTCATAAGGATACAAATGTTTTATTTATCACAAATCGTAATAAAACAAAAATAAACTCTTAGTTATAATATACATTGTAATAGTCATTCATCATAGAGAATCTAGTTACTGTACCTACTCTACAGAAAAATACCTTACAGAACTCTGCTAATATACATTTTACAGATGAAAAAACAAATTAGGATTTCAACAGGCTCAGTTTAAAGAAAGGTTTTCATAAATACTGAAACAGGGAACCGCAGAGACTATTGAGCTTGTGAAGAGAAGTTAAAGGAAACTACAGGACTTTTAAATACTGTGTTATTAAACTACAGATGGTGAAACACTGTAAAAGTTGACCTGGTATATTAGATATTTTCAATGTCAGAGGTTTTTGTGGTTTCAACTCTAAAGGGTTGGGTTGGTGATCTTGCCCAGCAAGAGAATGGCGTTAGAATCTCCCTCTACGACGGAAAAGAAGAACGGCCGATTGATGGACAGTGTGAGTGGGATTCCCGCTTCCTGGATCACGTCCTGAGGTTCAGCTCCTTCCTCTGACATCTCAAACGTAACCTTATGGATCGCCTGAAAGGAAGCAGAAAGAAATATCTATGAGCATGCTGAGCATCAACGCAGTGATTGTTTTATTAGAATATGAACAGATGAGCACCCACCTTGTCTATATTGAAGGGTTTCGTGTTGCTGAGTTGGCTGAACTCAGCCAGGGAGCCCAACAATTTGGCCTCAACTTCTGGATTCATGTTTGTCAGAAGGTCGTGCATATCGGCCACTGAAGACATGGAGAACTTTGGGAGGGTGAGCTCCAACAGACTGAGAGGATGAAAAGAACAGTAGAAACTTTTAAAATTCAAGGTAATAAATATCTAAACTTTTATTAATTTTTTTATTTAAAAGGACCATGCATTTTAATTAACACTTCTGTAAACATGCCAGAGTTAGGCAAAAGGCTAGTTTACATCCGCAGTCCCTTGCCAGATGTTAAAAAGGCTCCCTAAAAAGATCAAGATTAAAAAAAGATAAAATAGGGTAAAATAAGATCAAAATAAGAAGGTAGAGGAGAAACCAAAACACATACAAACAAACCAACAAACAAACACACAAATAAGAGAAGAAAAGAAAAGTACAAATAGCACCATACGATTAAAAATGACTAAAAGCTACATAAGGAGATGACATGACAGTCTTTGAGAAAGTGTCCATGGACATAAAATACATGGAGCAAGACAATCAGGAAGCAGCAATAAGGAAATGTTAAAGAAGACACAACAGGACAACATTTAACAGTGCTGTACACATTTGCATCAGGCAGTGACTATCAATCATTAAACTAGCTGCATGCAATTCAAATGAGGCAACTGAATAGGGCCTTGAATATGATATCTATAATGATACCTTATTGTTTAAATGATAGTAACTAACTCAAATGAAAGTTGACTGCTCTTATACATCACTTTTCTCAACCATTGAAAGCACTGAATAGCACATGTTAGAATTCACCCTTTCACAATAACATTCATATGCCTCTGTCTTCTACACGATATTGCCTGCTAAATGTTACAGTTAAGCAATGAGTCCCATGACGTTGATGGAACTTAAAATGGGTGTACACCATACAACAGTAAAAGTCCAATAAAAGATCCCAAGGGTTTTGCGTTTATCAATTCATGGTATTGAAAGGACCTCAAGCATCAAATGTGAGAATAGGTTTGTATTTAGGATGTTAAGTGGCACTCTACCCACCCTTCTTGGAGGTTCTGATACCAATCAGACATGGCATCAGTGAGAAGCTTTGACTCTATATCTTGTAGGCTAGCACCTTCATGAGGCAGGACGAGCATCATGTAGGACCGCTTGCTCAGTGACAGCTTCACAACCTTGCAACGACGAACCTTTGCAGTATCAAAAAGAAGATTTTACAAATGAGTCCACTGAATACAGCATAGGGTACACAAACTGGTCTGAGAAAAGCTCCTGAGCAAAGATTTACCTTATCATTCAGGTAGTGGTACTGACCCGTGTGGGTCATCAGTGGAACCATCACTGTGGTTGTTTCATCTACATGGAACTCCTGCATGGAGGTCCTCTCTGGTTGGAAGGCTGTCCTCCAGTTGCCTGGACAGAAACAACAAAAGAGCGTAATAAGGTTCTATTAGTTGAAGGTAGTATCAAGATTGTTGTCTGCCTGGTTTCACTGAGGTACAGTATGTCACAGTGTGGTATGCTGGTAAAGCCAAAGCTGTGTCTGATTACATGTAAAAGGTATACAGTACAGAGAATGCAACGTTAATAATAATTAGTGAGCCAAAATGTCTTTTGTCTTTTCAGAATTAATAAAGGGGAAACATTTTTAAAAGTATGAAGACAATCTGCATTTTCATGGCCCACAGAAAACAGGAAGTTGTGACGCCTTCCTTTGAGTCTCAATCTGCGTACTCGGCAAAATCAACAAATCCGAGGTCTAAGCAAAAAAAGGCAGATACTGACCATGGAAGTTAAAGGACGTAAGAAACAGAAGGTCGCTGCTGGGGTTCAGTTCACTGAAAATGCCTTTCACCTTCCCATCTGATGTCTTCTCCACAAAGCTATTCACCAGCGTCTCAGCCTCTTGAGGTTTGGAGAAGTCAACACTGCGGATGAACGATGCGTCAGAGAAGTCCTGTGTGCCTTGAATAAAGTCCTCAGAAAGTTCAGCACCCTGGCGAGGGAAGGCCCAGACCTGGGTTGTGATTTCATCCTTGGGTCCATCATCCACCAGAGAGTTGATGCTCTGCAGGGTCTTGAGAACCTTGTGTCCGTTCACTAAGGAAACACAGTCCTCGCTGTCGGTGGCCATTTTCAGGCCCAGGAGTTCCTTGAAGGAAAGGAGGAAGTCAAGAAACATTTACTTCATTGACTGAATCAACAGGACTTGATATAAAGATAGATGTTTCTGAACATACCATGCATTTGCTTATTCAATTCCACAAATAAAAGTAGAGTCATCCCAATATCGGCTGTGGTGTGTATGTGTGTGTAGTTCTGCCTAAAATTTTGTACCAGGTAATGGTGTGTCAATGCACCAGTCCTACACAAAATGTACCTGCCCCCACAAAGTTCAACAAGTTTAGGGTAAATAATCATGTGAAAAGCAAAAGTACTTTCTCTACTGATGATATGTGCTTTGCTAGTATTGGAGGGACACTTGGGAGAAGCCAAAATTGAAGGCTGGCTTAGTGCAGTTGGTATCCAGAATGAAAAAGGTATGGTAAAAATGATCAAGAAGGGTACTTATACCAACATCACATATAGTAGGTGCAGGGCAATTTAAAGATATCCCCTGGCGAAGCCCAGTGGTCAAAATGTTGTGACTATATCAACTTTTTTGAGCACAGTGTTTTCATGTTTTATTTAATGTACAGACCTGGAATGGGCTCGCTGTACTCTTGGAGGCTCCCATATAAAAGGTGACGAGGGATCCGTAGGTGTTGACAGGAGAGAGGAGGGTGTTGGTGCTTTGCTGTCTGCTGCTCAGAGCCTGGTACATCCTCAGACCATGAGTATTCAAAAGTTGTGCCAGAACTGCCGTCCTCTCTGTGATGTTCTGCTTCTGTGCGTCCACTTTTGACTGGTCCCGGATGTCTGGTGTTAGGACTCCACTATCAAGGGGGGCCACTGGAAGTGTCTTGAGAGGCTTGGATGTCTCAGTATGCAGAGACTCACAGCTGACGTTTTCAGCGGCAAAGAGATGGAAGGGGTGGATGTAGACACGGTTTGCTTGGCTTCCTGAGAAGCAGAAGCAGAGTAGGAGGGCGAGAAGCGACGGCCGTAGAATCTTCATTTTTCCTTTTGTTTGATGAATCTTTCTGTGGAGGGAGACAGACACTTTTAGTTTCAGATGATTGCAGAGAGAGCTACCAGAGTTTTCATGCACACTTAGTATTGGTGACTGTTGAACGGTACATTTTGTCAGAAATCTGGCTGGATCTGGTTTTGTGACTCTGACAGGATTGGCTATAGCAGGAACATTGGCGTGTCAGTGATGGATTGATTGTTCTTTGTGTGTCCTTTCTCTTTCTGGTCGGTGAATGAGAGCAGCATTACCCTTTGCAAGAGAGGTCGCATAGATAATGAAGACACATCTACTTCATGCGTCTGTGTGTGCAAGTTTGCATGTGTTTGCTGACTAAAACAAAATGGATGCTACATTTGGATGTTGTTTGTTTGAATCAAGCAGAACTCAGATTTGAAACAACAATTTTCACATGGATGAAGTGAATAATCTATAAGAGTTGTTTTACTCAAGTTCACAGAGATATTTAACATCTCCTCACCATTCCTCTGCTGCAGCTTGTTGCTGGAGCTCCAAAGGATTGCAGGCTCAACAATGTTTATTAATATTTGTTCTGTGAGATAAATACTTCTCTCTGCATTTAACTCTTCTTTTTTAATAACAAAGGTTTCCATGAAAGCGAGTGCTCTTATGCAAAAGTTGAACTTTATCATCTGAGATGAACATGCAGAAAAGGGACTGATGGACTCTTGGAGGCGGTTAGCAAACATTAGACTTTCCTCTGTTTGGACATGTACCACAGGACATGGCCTTGGTCCTTTATCAACAAAACCAGTGCACTCAAATGTTCTTAAACACGATTAAGCCACCTTTGTACCTTATGACTCAATGACAGTGATTTTTGAAGTTTCAGGATTCTGAGCTGAGATTGATAATTGTATCTTTAAGTTCTAACTTACAGATATGAATCATAGTTTTGCTTTTTACAGAGAAAGTAGCTTTCTAAAATGTTCTCCAAAACACAGTTTTACCAAAGATGCTTTCTTGAACACTTGTTTTAGACATTTAAAACATAATTTGATGGTTTTGTAGAATATAATGGATTAGTCCCATTACTATAACTCAAGTATCTCTTCTTATTTCTAACAGGTTCACATATTCAACATTAAGAGGTAATTACTGAGCTAAAGCCAAAGTTTTCTCTTACCGTGTGTGTGTCTGCTGCTGCTGCTGCTGCTGCTGCTGCTGCTGCTGCTGAGTGAGATCCTGAATGAGGTCCTGACTCCTTTGCTCCCTAATTTAACCCAGCCGGCCGACCAGCCGGTGCTCCCACTCTGGTTACTGATTAACTGAAGCAGCATTGAGTCAGGGGCTCTGCTGCTGTGACTCACAACCCGCTTTGTGTGGACGTGCTTCTGCAAAAGATAAATAGGTCTGACATAGAGAGGAAAGGGACCACCCAATGTCCCCTCCACATGTTGACTTTAGGGGTGATGATGCAAGCGCATCCGGGAGGGGGTGAAAGTAGAGCTCATTGCACAAAGGAGGGGTGGGAAGCACAGGGACAGTCAAGCTTGTTTTTGTTTGAGAGTGACTCACTGAAATGTCACCATATTGTCCTGATGGTTATTTGTGAAGGGGGAAGAGTGGTTGTGATAAATGTGCACGTTCAAAGATTTGCTAAACCAAGGGGTCAAAAAAGTATCAAGTAAACTGGTTTCAAACTGGAATCACTTAAATCAATCTATCTATCAATAAATAAAGAAATGACTTAAAAGAGTCAGATTTTCATTGGATGATATAAACTTGTATGGATGAGTGTAAGGCTTGCAAATTTTTAAATAATCTTATCTTCACATTTTTTAATTTTGAAGGATGTGATTCCAACAGTCAATCTTAAATTTGAAATCCCTCTGTTGTTTTTTTAGTTTGGCTTGGCTGAGGTATTCACCTCTGGGTTCTGTTAAAAACGTTCCCTGTTAATTGTTAGATTTAACTCATGAGCTTCTTTTAAGGACCAAACTCTAGAACACCTGACACTGCTTTCGAGATGAAAAGTGCAAGAAACGAGTTCTCCAACTATGGTGGTGTTAATACTGTAAGCAGTATGAAAGCTGTGTGGAAACTTACAACATTGTACTACGAGATGCATTTAAGACTATATGCTCTGAATACAACTGAAAATCTGCTTCAATACATGATTTTGGTGATGTGTTAACTAAATGGAAGAGGATCACAAACAGAACCCTGTGGTGCTCCTCTTTTAGTGTTTAGAAAGATGATTTGTCCAATGTTTTTCAATTTATCCCGTCCTTATCTACATAAACCTGGCTGTCTCTTGAGTGCTATCTTTGTTGAAATCAACAGAAAACACGATTCCTGTCATTTATGACATAGCATAGGTGAACATACACTACAGTTCAAAAGTTTGGGGTCACCCAGACAATTTCGTGTTTTCCATGAAAACTCACACTTTTATTTATCAAATGAGTTACAAAATGAATAGAAAATATAGTCAAGACATTGAGAATTTTAGAAATAATGATTTTTGTTTGAAATAATAATTTTGTCCTTCAAACTTTGCTTTCATCAAAGAATGCTCACTTTGCAGCAATTACAGCATTGCAGACCTTTGGCATTCTAGATGTTAATTTGTTGAGGGAATCCGAAGAAATTTCACCCCACGCCTCCTGAAGCAACTCCCACAAGTTGGATTGGCTTGCACTTCTTGCGTACCATACGGTCAAGCTGCTCCCACAACAGCTCAATGGGGTTGAGCTGGCCACTCCATTACAGACAGAATACCAGCTGCCTGCTTCTTCCCTAAATAGTTCTTGCATAATCTGGAAGTGTGCTTTGAGTCATTGTCCTGTTGTAGGAGGAAATTGGCTCCAATCAAGCGCTGTCCACAGGGTATGGCATGGTGTTGCAAAATTGAGTGATAGCCTTCCTTATTCAAAATCCCTTTTATCTTTTACAAATCTCCCACTTTACCAGCACCAAAGCAACCCCAGACCATCACATTACCTATAACATGCTTGACAGATGGCGTCAGGCACTCTTCCAGCATCTTTTCATTTGTTCTGCATCTCACTAATCTTCTTCTGTGTGATCCAAACACCTGAAACTTCGATTCGTCCGTCCATAACACTTTTTTCCAATCTTCCTCTGTGCAATGTCTGTGTTCTTTGCCCATATTAATCTTTTCCTTTTATTGGCCAGTCTCAGATATGGCTTTTTCTTTGCCACTCTGCCTAGAAGGCCAGCATCCCGGAGTCACCTCTTCACTGTAGACGTTGACACTGGCGTTTTGCGGGTACCATTTAATGAAGCTGCCAGTTCAGGACCCGTGAGGCGTCTATTTCTCAAACAAGAGACTCTACTGTACTTGTCTTCTTGTTCAGTTGTGCACCGGGGCCTCCCACTTCTCTTTCTACTCTGGTTAGAGCCTGTTTGTGCTGTTCTCTGAAGGGAGAAGTACACATCGTTGTAGGAAATGTTCAGTTTCTTGGAAATTTCTCGCATGGAATATCCTTCATTTCTAAGAACAAGAATAGACTGTCAAGTTTCATATGAAAGTTCTCTTTTTCTGGCCATTTTGAGAGTACAATCGAAACCACACGTGATGCTCCAGATACTCAACTAGCTCAAAGGAAGGCCAGTTTTATAGCTTCTCTAACCAGCAAAACCGTTTTCAGCTGTGCTAACATGATTGCACAAGGGTTTTCAAGGTGTTTCTAATCATTCATTAGCTTTCTAACGTGATAAGCAAACACAATGTACCATTAGAACACTGGAGTGATTGTTGCTGGAAATGGGCCTCTATACACCTATGTAGATATTCCATTAAAAACCAGACGTTTGTAGCTAGAATAGTCATTTATCACATTAACAATGTATAGAGTGTATTTCTGATTAATTTAATGTTATCCTTATTGAAAAAAACAGTGCTTTTCTTTCAAAAATAAGGACATTTCTAAGTGACCCCAAACTTTTGAACGGTAGTGTATGTTCATTGCTAGAAATTCACAACAATGTTCCTTGAATGGCCGTAACTGATTGAGAATACAACAGACACCACCTTGCCTTTAAACTCAGTGAGCCCCCTGAAAATATGAAAAATATTGAGCTCAAGAATTAACAATCGTGTCCATTCTCAGATAATCTGTTGGTTGTTTTCTTGTTAATTTTTTGAACTGCTGTGTCAAAAGATTTTTTTTCTTCTTTCTAAGCCGAGTGAACAAACCAGGAGACATTAACTGTTTAGAAAAAAATATTAGTTAACAAATTATCAATCAATCATTGCAACTCTTCCAACATTTCCACTTAGTGCAATTAAACAAATACTGTCTTTGTTAGCCTCACAACATCCTTTTACCATCTAACTGTTAAAAATATGTGACGACTGGATTTAGAGGGATAAAAATGCGACCTTGGAAAAGAACAAACATGTTTCAGCTGTTCTGTAGAGGCATGCAAACAAGTTTATTGAGCTGTGTGGTTTGTATTTTCCACTAAAAGGTGACATCCTTGAACGTTATGAGGAAGATCCTGTACACACATCTGATTCAACAGGGCAGAGTACACAAGGTTTTCTCACCAAGGAGGGAAACACATCAGTGTTTGACAGCGCTATAGTTTTATCTTTTCTAAACATTGTTTCATTAATGATAACAGATAACAGGAAGGGTATAAAGCAGAAATGAAACTGTAATACTGATTATGCACAAAGATTATGCTGAAAATGGAAAACTACTGAAGTTCTAAACATATTCTAAAGCCAGATTCCAACTACAGAGGTGATAAATGAAAAATAAGACTGTTGAAAAGTCATGTAAAGTATAGATTTGGAAAATAACTTTTAGAATATTACGCAGGAATCATTCAGTTGCTAATTTTAACTTTCTGTTGCAGTGTTACCATGCAAGTTTCAATTAATGCATAGACAGTACAGACAGCTAACAGTATACTTGAAAAAACACTAGGATAGGATAACTTTTTTAAATAATAATAATAGACAAAGATCTCTCAAAACTTTGTTTATACATAATGTTTGTGAAAGTACAAGAAATATCTGACTATTTCATCTTTGGAACATTAATACTATATACTATAATTGCCAACATATGCAGGAAACAAAATACACAACCTTAGCATGCTGGAAGTCCAGTCATGTTCAAAACAGTGCTTTGAGCTAAATGCTAATGTTTGTCTGCTAACATGCTCACAGTGAAAATAATTAAGTGCAGATGTTTAGCAGGTACAGTGTTAATTATATATTGACTATAGTTTGGCAAGTTAGCATGCTAGTATTTCCTAGTTAGCATTAAACACAGAGTTTAGCTAGGACTGTTTAGCTTAGTTTAGCTAGTTTTGAGTCATAAACAAAATTATTGGACATTTGCTAAACATGTCCTGTGTCCAGACTGTCAATGCTAATTATTAGTGTGTCTTTATGTAAGAAGATATTATTCTTTTGTTATTTGACAACCAATAACATATTTATTTTATATAAATGCGAACAACTGAGTCTATTGTAACTGCTATGCACCAAATTATCAAGACATATTCTCTGTATGTTAAACGTACTAGGCTATAGTATAGTATAGTATAGTATATATATATATATATATATATATATATATATATATATATATAGTAGGTATAAGTCGTTTTTCAATTAGCTTGAATACGAACATCTTAAAATGTTAGCTGTTGACACTATTTCTCTGATTGATGGTCGGGCATGGGAGCAGATTCCAGTTACTCTTCAATTGATATCTTATTAGATGCTTATTTGCATTTCTCCAAAACCCATGAAGTTTTAGTGTGTTACTGAAATAAATGTTAACCCCCTTGTTATGTTCACTTTTTTGACCCTTTGGCATTGCTTCCGGAAAGGCTGACCCAGGACATTTTTGGGGATTTACAAGCACAACAGAATTTAAACAATTCATCAACATTTTTTACATACAGTCATGGCCAAAAGTTTTGAGAATGACACAAATATTACATTTTCACAAAGTCTGCTGCTTCAGGGTTTTTAGGTGTTTTGGCAGATGTTTCTATGGTATAATGAAATACAATTAGAAGCATTTCATAAGTATCAAAAGCTTTTATTGAGAATTACACAGAATTCATGCAATAAGTCAATATTTGCAGTGTTGACCCTTCTTTTTCAAGACCTCTTCAATTCTCCCTGGCATGCTGTCAATCAACTTCTGGACCAAATCCTGACTGATGGCAGTCCATTCTTGCATAATCAATGCTTGGAGTTTGTCAGAATTTGTGGGTTTTTGATTGTCCACCCGCCTCTTGAGGATTGACCACAAGTTCTCAATGGGATTAAGATCTGGGGAGTTTCCTGGCCAAGGGCCCAAAATCTTAATGTTTTGTTCCCCGAGCCATTTTGTTATGACTTTTGCTTTATGGCAAGGTGCTCCATCATGCTGGAAAAGGCATTCTTCATCACCAAACTGCCCTTGGATGGTTGGGAGAAGTTGCTCTCGGAGGACGTTCTGGTACCATTCTTTATTCATGGCTGTGTTTTTAGGCAAGATTGTGAGAGAGCCCACTCCCTTGACCGAAAAGCAACCCCACACATGAATGGTCTCAGGATGCTTCACTGTTGGCAAGAGACAGGACTGATGGTAGCGCTCACCTGGTCTTCTCCGAACAAGCCTTCCTCCTGATGCCCCAAACAATCGGAAAGGGGATTCATCAGAGAAAATGACTTTACCCCAGTCCTCAGCAGTCCAGTCCCTGTACCTTCTGCAGAATATCAGTCTGTCCCTGATGTTTTTACTGGAGAGAAGTGGCTTCTTTGCTGCCCTCCTTGACACCAGGCCTTTCTCCAAAAGTCTTCACCTCACTGTGCGTGCAGATGCACTCACACCTGCCTGCTGCCATTCCTGAGCAAGCTCTGCACTGGTGGTGGCCCGATCCCGCAGCTGTAACACCTTCAGGAGACGGTCCTGGCGCTTGCTGGACTTTCTTGGGCGCCCTGGAGCCTGTTTGGCAACAATTGAACCTCTCTCCTTGAAGTTCTTGATAATTGGATAGACGGTTGACTGAGGTGCAATCTTACTCGCTGCTATAAACTTCCCTGTTAGGCCCTTTTTGTGCAATGCAATGATGGCTGCACGTGTTTCCTTGCAGGTAACCATGGCTAACAGATGAGGAACAATGGTGTCATGCACCATCTTCCTTTTAAAGTGTCCAGTCACTCAATCATGACAGATTGATCGCCAGCCTTGTCCTCATCAACACCCACACCAGTGTTAATGTGTGTGACACCTGTGTGTCATTGAAATTATGTTAGCTGGTCCTTTTGTGGCAGGGCTGAAATGCACTGGAAATGTGTTTTTGGTGATAAAGTTCATTTTCAAGGCAAAGAGGGACTTTGCAATTAATTGCAGTTGAGCTGATCACTCCTCATAACATTCTGGAGTATATTCAAATTGCCATTATAAAAACTGAAGCAGCAGACTTTGTGAAAATTAATATTTGTGTCATTCTCAAAACTTTTGGCCATGACTGTATATTGTCTTTATCTCAACTCCATACAATAAAAGTAACATTTGTGATTATTGTTTGCAAGAGTCATTCGTTTTTTGAGAAAAGTATATCTTAACAAAATATACTATAATAAAACTTTGAATGCCTAAATCTGTGAATCTTGATATGAAACAATGTTTCAATTAATGTTAATTATGTTGAACTGATATATCAAATACAGGTGATGAACAACAATAGAAACACAAGAACCAAATATTTAATCTGGCCTCTGTTGGACATTTTGTTTGCGGGGCTTCTCCAGTTGTGGGCTGCATTGTTCCTTCTCGTGTAAGCTCAACTTCATATTCACTATCATAGTCATAAATGTGTGGGGGTATTGTAAACTCAATGATCTTTCCTCTTTACCAAATTCTTCACAAAAAATATATATATTAAGGTCATTGACTTTCAGGTTACAACATTTAATCTTGCATAATTTTCTTTTAGTAAAAATATAAAATGGGCCAATTTGACCTAAACACAACATAAGGAAAAGCATCCTGAAGTTCAGATTCAGATTCAGGCAACTTCATTGATCCCAAGAAGGGCAATTCATTTATAGCTTACCATACAACAACCATACAACATTTAACATCATTTAACATCAACAACATGCTACAATTCACAAGTCAAGCACCGGGTCTGTACATGGGACTAGAGGGTCTGTGGAGGACAGCAATAAGTTAATGTAATAAATAAATAACAGTAAGATAAGACAACGATTAAAAGACAATATAATCTCTTGTCATACCAATGTTATTTAAAATGACTAAAAAAACTGCCGTCTGAGTGTAAAAGCCTGATAGCAGACGGGATAAAAGATTTTGAATTCCGATTAGTTCCCCGCACAGGTGCATAAAAACGGCGAGCTGAAGGCATCAGTAGAAACTCGGTACGAAGGACATGTAATGGCTGGCCGATGATGTTTTTCGCTTTCTTCAGCACCTGGTCCTCCCAGAGGGAACACAAGTCTGAAGTTACAGTTTAACAATGTTTGTGTACACTTTTCAAATGTTTAACCAACTGTTTGATTCTCATGACAATGACAGGGAGTAATCCAACACTATCACTGTTGGCAGTATCAGGAACTTTATGGGTGTTACACCAGGCTTTATAAGCCATGATGTTGAGCATCTGAAGCACATCAGAAAGTAAACGCTTCAACCATGTGGACTTTCTTGGTTCTCTGCAGTGTGGTCTTCTCACACACAGTGAAAGGTTAGTCCGTTAATTCATTACTAATATGTTTCTCTCTGATTTTTTTTTTTCCACAATTCAAACTTTGCATTTTCAGGTAAAGTATTAGCAACATTTGACTTTGATAATGATAAACATTATTTGTTTTTATATGTATTCTTAGAAAGGATTTTTACTGCTGTTGTTACTCAAACATTCATCATCTCTTGTGGTTTTATTTACTCTGACTTTTCTTTTTGTTTGTGTCTTTTTGTCATTACTCAGCAGGTGAAGGTCGCTACTATACGACCCCCAACTGGGGACCCACATATTCTCCAGGTGCAAAAACTATCACCAAAATAAAAACAAAGATTATATTAAATCTCCTGAGAGGAGTTTTTACGGGTTATAAAAGAGACTGAAATGAATACTTATGTATTTTTTGCGACCAACAAAAACAGAGGAGATCATTAGCAGTATGACTGATTATGTCTATAGTGTTATTTGCAGAAAGTTCAGAAAGTTGTTGTAACAGCCCCCCCTTTTTTTTACCTTTTCACAGCAAACACTGTTTATGAGCAATACAGTTGACAGCTTATTAAAGGAGGATGGTATTTTAAAAAAAAGATTGCCCTACTTACGCAGTCATAAGACAAGATCAGCATTAAGAGAAGAGGGAACCACTTTGTCCAGAGGGGGTGCTAAAATCAACAAAAGTTAAATCTAAAAAAAGTATTTAAATGATTAGTTTTTATTGTCCAACATTCATCCAAAATGCTGTTTGCCTCTTTCTAAATGGCTGCACTGATGTGTTGTTGCATTGATGTGATTTTATCCAAATGTTTCAGATGCATCTGGTGCAACATCAAGAATATAAACAGCACAAAGTCAGATCTTTATCCACTTTATTTCTATGCAAATAGTTGGTTGGATGTAATTTAACAATTTTGAGACAGTGCCATGCTGCTAAAGCGCAACAGTGTTGGTTACATGAGGAAAAGAGCCTGCATCATTTACTTATGCTTGTGCTCCTATACTTTAGGATTACGCTTAACAAATCAATATTAACCTTAATGACCAACTTACAATAAACATACATGCATTTTTCATTGAAAGCTGAAAGACACTTAGGAATTTCACATATATAACTGAAGAGTTATTTGACACATGATTTTAATATGTCGTTTTTGTGATTTCCAACCCCTCACAGGTCAAAATGTAACCCTTAAAATGTTGACTCAGCTTCTGTTTGGTTCACATTTTGTTACAAAGTTAAAACAATAACTTTTAACGATAACTTTAAACTGACCTATAAATAGAAATACCATGGTACTCTGCTAAAGAAGAGCTTACTGAAAGTTTCACCGATCTGTTGTGTCTCTCAGGTCAGCCCTCATGTCGTTACAACTGTGGCAGACACATGGGAAGCTGCTCCTGCTACAACTCCTGTCAATGGAATGGAAACTGTTGTCATGATTTCTATAGTAAGTAACACCTCAGAGCTTTTGCTAGTATTCTAATCCTCACCTTCATCAGAAAATCCATTGATGTTATCTAATGTTCTGAAAATAAATCATCTTGATTTTTTCTGCATTAATTCTGTTTTGCCTTACTCCCCTATATGATGAAATGCTTTCGTTCATCCAGGGTTCGTTTCATAGCTTTGTAGGGATGGCTTACCAGCCCTTTCAAATGCTAACATTGTAAAACATGCTCTGAAGCTACTCAGCTTGTAGACTGGCATTTCTTCATCCCTGCCAACGTAGCCTTGATCGTTTAATGTGAAACAATTTTTTAAATTAGCCTCTGGAAAGCGCCTAGTGCTTCCAGCAGATAAGCAGTGTGATTAGTGACTTTATCAAATAATGTGTTTTACACAGTAGGGAAATGTTGAAAACATTTAAATGATTAATCCTGTTTACTCATATGTCTTGTCATGTAGATTACTGCCCATCTGCAACTGCTTATCCCACCACTACTGAACCCACCACTGGTATGATAACTTTAAACTAACCAATAAATATAAACATTATTGTACTCTGCTAAAGAAGAGCTTACTGAATGTTTCACCGTCCTGTTGTGTCTCTCAGGTCAGCCCTCGTGTCGTTACAACTGTGGCAGACACATGGGAAGCTGCTCCTGCTCCAGCTCCTGTCAATGGAATGGAAACTGTTGTCGCGACTACTACTGTAAGTCTCATCTAGCATGTTAAGATCAATTTTACATAAATCCAAGAGTTGAAAATATATTTGAATGGTTTTAAATGCTCGTTTTATATTTCATGCAGCTTACTGCTCCTACACCACTGCTGGTATGACCACCAGAGGTATGAAAAAATCCCAACAACCTACATGGAAATAAACCATCATATCTTTATTTTGCTGATAGAAGAGATTAAAGAGATGTTTTTCTACTCTTTTACACTCTCAGGTCAGCCCTCGTGTCGTTACAACTGTGGCAGACACATGGGAAGCTGCTCCTGCTCCAGCTCCTGTCAATGGAACGGAAACTGTTGTCGCGACTTCTACCGTAAGTCTCATCTAGCATGTTAAGCTCAGTAAACTTTGATCACAGTTTCAACCAAGATAACCCTGACAGTTGTGGCAGGCTGTTTTTTCAAACTTCTTACTGCTCTTACACTTCCAAATAATAGTTTTAGTCACTCAGTCCACTGTAAAGTCCTGCTGCTAAAAGACTAGATGCAATAAGGCAAAGTTTTTTCATGTACTTTTTCAAAATGATGCAACTAGTGCATGAGCATCTTTATTTTACACAAATACAAGAGTTGAAAATATATCTGAATGATTTAAACTGCTTATTTTATATTTTCATGCAGTTTACTTTTGTGTCTTATTCTATTTATCCTTACTTCCCTTAATCATGTAATGTTTTCATTTATCTGGAGTCTGTTTCATAGCTTTGTAGGGATGGCTTACCAACGCTTTCAAATGCTCACATTGTAAAAGATTTTCTGAAGCTACTCCGCTTGTAGACTGGCATTTCTACATCCCTGCCAACATAGCCTTGACAATTTAATGTGAATTAATTTTCTAAATTAGCCTCTGAAAAGCGTCTGGTGCTTCAGCACATAAGGCCTCAAAATCACTAGCTCGACTCTTCTTTTCTGTTGTCCCTAAATGGTGGAATGAACTGGCCAATTCCATTCGATCTGCAGAGTCCCTCTCTCCTGTCAAAAGACAGCTAAAGACCCAGCTCTTTAGGAAGCACTATGCACTTAGCTAGACTATTCTTCACTGTTGTCCCCAGTGGCAGATCATGTCTTCCAGCTACAGTTGACTTGCACTGTCCTGCTCTACTCTGGGAATCTGTGTTCAGCTCTGGAGTGACCCAGCACTTGGTACTTTGGTAATTATTGTGGTGATGACAAGTTAATTGTTGATGATGATAATGGAAGGTCTTAAATTGTTTGGTTGCTTCATTGTACATGTTCCTTATTTTATTAAGAAAAAAGAAAAAAGAAAAGAAAAAAGAAAAGAAAATTCCTTACTTACTTTTGTGCATTGCCTCTACACTGCTTGGAAATACCTGGACCCAAACTGACTTGAAGCACTGTGTTACTCTTGTGTTGAGCTTGTTTCCTCTTGTCTAGATTTTTGCTTGTGTTGTTCTTGTTCTCGTATGTACGTCGCTCTGGATAAAAGCGTCTGCTAAATGACATTGTAACATTGTAACATTGTAAATGTGACATCAAAATCTTAAAGATTCTTATTACTCTTCTAATCATCAAGTGTAATGTAAATTTAAAAGATGTGTAGTACTAAAGCAGTGTGATTAGTGACTTTATCAAATAATGTGTTTTACACAGTAAGGAAATGTTAAAAACATTTAAATGATTAATCCTGTTTACTCATATGTCTTGTCATGTAGATTACTGCCCATCTGCAACTGCTTATCCCACCACTGCTTATCCAACAACTGGTATGATAACTTTAAACTAACCAATAAATATAAACATTATTGTACTCTACTAAAGAAGAGCTTACTGAATGTTTCACCGTCCTGTTGTGTCTCTCAGGTCAGCCCTCGTGTCGTTACAACTGTGGCAGACACATGGGAAGCTGCTCCTGCTCCAGCTCCTGTCAATGGAACGGAAACTGTTGTCGCGACTACTACCGTAAGTCTCATCTAGCATGTTAAGCTCAGTAAACCTTGATCACAGTTTCATCCAAGATAATCCTGACAGTTGTGGCAGGCTGTTTTTTCAAACTGCTTACTGCTCTTACACTTCCAAATAATAGTTTTAGTCACTCAGTCCACTGTAAAGTCCTGCTGCTAAAAGACTAGATGCAATAAGGCAAAGTTTTTTCATGTACTTTTTCAAAATGATGCAACTAGTGCATGAGCATCTTTATTTTACACAAATACAAGAGTTGAAAATATATCTGAATGATTTAAACTGCTCATTTTATATTTTCATGCAGTTTACTTTTGTGTCTTATTCTATTTATCTTTACTTCCCTTAATCATGTAATGTTTTCATTTATCTGGAGTCTGTTTCATAGCTTTGTAGGGATGGCTTACCAACGCTTTCAAATGCTCACATTGTAAAAGATTTTCCGAAGCTACTCCGCTTGTAGACTGGCATTTCTACATCCCTGCCAACATAGCCTTGACAATTTAATGTGAATTAATTTTCTAAATTAGCCTCTGAAAAGCGTCTGGTGCTTCCAGCACATAAGGCCTCAAAATCACTAGCTCGACTCTTCTTTTCTGTTGTCCCTAAATGGTGGAATGAACTGGCCAATTCCATTCGATCTGCAGAGTCCCTCTCTACTTTCAAAAGACAGCTAAAGACCCAGCTCTTTAGGAAGCACTATGCACTTAGCTAGACTATTCTTCACTGTTGTCCCCAGTGGCAGATCATGTCTTCCAGCTACAGTTGACTTGCACTGTCCTGCTCTACTCTGGGAATCTGTGTTCAGCTCTGGAGTGACCCAGCACTTGGTACTTTGGTCATTATTGTGGTGATGACAAGTTAATTGTTGATGATGATAATGGAAGGTCTTAAATTGTTTGGTTGCTTCATTGTACATGTTCCTTATTTTATTAAGAAAAAAGAAAAAAGAAAAGAAAAAAGAAAAGAAAATTCCTTACTTACTTTTGTGCATTGCCTCTACACTGCTTGGAAATACCTGGACCCAAACTGACTTGAAGCACTGTGTTACTCTTGTGTTGAGCTTGTTTCCTCTTGTCTAGATTTTTGCTTGTGTTGTTCTTGTTCTCGTATGTACGTCGCTCTGGATAAAAGCGTCTGCTAAATGACATTGTAACATTGTAACATTGTAAATGTGACATCAAAATCTTAAAGATTCTTATTACTCTTCTAATCATCAAGTGTAATGTAAATTTAAAAGATGTGTAGTACTAAAGCAGTGTGATTAGTGACTTTATCAAATAATGTGTTTTACACAGTAAGGAAATGTTAAAAACATTTAAATGATTAATCCTGTTTACTCATATGTCTTGTCATGTAGATTACTGCCCATCTGCAACTGCTTATCCCACCACTGCTTATCCAACAACTGGTATGATAACTTTAAACTAACCAATAAATATAAACATTATTGTACTCTACTAAAGAAGAGCTTACTGAATATTTCACCGTCCTGTTGTGTCTCTCAGGTCAGCCCTCGTGTCGTTACAACTGTGGCAGACACATGGGAAGCTGCTCCTGCTCCAGCTCCTGTCAATGGAACGGAAACTGTTGTCGCGACTACTACCGTAAGTCTCATCTAGCATGTTAAGCTCAGTAAACCTTGATCACAGTTTCATCCAAGATAATCCTGACAGTTGTGGCAGGCTGTTTTTTCAAACTTCTTACTGCTCTTACACTTCCAAATAATAGTTTTAGTCACTCAGTCCACTGTAAAGTCCTGCTGCTAAAAGACTAGATGCAATAAGGCAAAGTTTTTTCATGTACTTTTTCAAAATGATGCAACTAGTGCATGAGCATCTTTATTTTACACAAATACAAGAGTTGAAAATATATCTGAATGATTTAAACTGCTCATTTTATATTTTCATGCAGTTTACTTTCGTGTCTTATTCTATTTATCATTACTTCCCTTAATCATGTGATTCATTCATTTATCTGGAGTCTGTTTCAGAGCTTTGTAGGGATGGCTTACCAACGCTTTCAAATGCTCACATTGTAAAAGATTTTCTGAAGCTACTCAGCTTGTAGACTGGCATTTCTACATCCCTGCCAAGTAGCCTTGACAATTTAATGTGCAACAGTGTTCACAAATTTGACAATAACAAAAACGTAAAGATTCTTGTTATTGATGGTAAAAACATATTCTTAGTAGCCTCTCTGTTTGAGGCGCTTGTTGAGATCTTGAGAAACCTGTCCATTTGTACTCTTGAGAAATGTCTGTGGGTTTTCTTTGAGATCTTCGGAAGGTTCTCTCATCATCCAATGACTGTTAAATGTAAAGATATATGGTACCACAGCTGTGTGATGTATTACTTATCAAAAAGCTATAAAGCAAACAGTAACTTTCTGTATGTTACCATATTGAATTAAGCCTTGTCAACTCGACTGAAACCCGTTAGTTTGTTGACCAACAAAACTTGTATAATGTGAGGAATCTCGTATTTTCGAAAAAAAAATTTACAAAGTAAGGAAATGTTGAAGACATTAAATAACTGATCCTGTTTTCTTATATTTTTGTCTTGTAGATTACTGCCCTCAAACCACCACTTATTATCCCACCACTGCTTATCACACCACTGGTATGATAACTTTAAACTAACCAATAAATATAAACATTATCGTACTCTGCTAAAGAAGAGCTTACTGAATGTTTCACCGATCTGTTGTGTCTCTCAGGTCAGCCCTCGTGTCGTTACAACTGTGGCAGACACATGGGAAGCTGCTCCTGCTCCAGCTCCTGTGAATGGAATGGAAACTGTTGTCGCGACTACTACTGTAAGTGTCATCTAGCATGTTAGATCAGTAAACTTTGATCAATTTTAACCAAATGAAACGACACTAATGGTTTTGTTTTTCCCAAACTGCTTACTGCTATTACACTTCCAAACCAGAGTTTTAGTCACCCAGTCTACTGTAAAGTCCTGCTGCTAAAAGACTGGATGCAATAAGGCAAAGATTTTTCATGTATTGTTTCAAAAGATGCAGCTAGTGCCTGAGCATTTTTATTTTCCACAAATACAATAGTTGAAAATATATCTGAATGGTTTAAACTGCTCATTTTATATTTTCATGCAGCTTATTTTTGTTTGCTGAGTCAGTTTCAGAGCTTTGTAGGGTTACTAGTGGTAAAAACATGTTCTATGCAGCCTCTCTGTCTGTGACATCTGTTGAGTTCTTGAGAAACCTGTCCATTTGTACTCTTGAGAAATGTCTGTGGGTTTTTTTGAGATCATGGGTAGGTTCTCTCATCATCCAATCACTGTTAAATTTAAAGATATATGGTACCACAGCTGTGTGATGTATTACTTATCAAAAAGCTATAAAGCAAACAGTAACTTTCTTTATGTTACTATATTAAATTGAGCTTCATCAACTCGACTGAAACCCGTTAGTTTGTTGACTAACAAAACTTCTATAATGTGAGGTATCTCATATTTTCCCAAAAATTTTACAAAGTGAGGAAATGTTGAAGACATTAAATAACTGATCCTGTTTTCTCATATTTTTTTGTCATGTAGATTACTGCCATCAAACCACCAATGCTTATCCCACCACTGGTATGATAACTTTAAACTAACCAATAAATATAAACATTATCTTACTCTGCTAAAGAAGAGCTTACTGAATGTTTCACCGATCTGTTGTGTCTCTCAGGTCAGCCCTCGTGTCGTTACAACTGTGGCAGACACATGCGAAGCTGCTCCTGCTACAGCTCCTGTAAAAGGAATGGAAACTGTTGTCACGACTATTACTGTAAGTGTCATCTAGCATGTTAGATCAGTAAACGTTGATCAATTTTAACCAAATGATATGACACTAATAGGTTTTGTTTTTTTTCCCAAACAGCTTACTGCTATTACACAACTAGCTTCCCAGGCACAGGTAGGACTCTTTGTGTGTGAAATGAGCCCGCTTCACAGACACTGTATTTTGTCATAACTGCTATAACTCTCATGAATATTGTCTGCTCCTCAGAAACACCCTGTGGGGGCTCTCTGTTCAGCTCTGGGACCTTCTCCAGCCCAAACCATCCAAACCACTACCACGACAACGCCTACTGCGTCTGGCATCTTAGCGCTGTGAATAACCACAGAGTCTTCCTGTCATTCACGTCCATGCAGTGAGTGAAGAATAAACAGCTTTATAATATAATATTATGACTTTGTGGGAAAAAATACCTACACAATGATGCATCTGAAAAATTGATAGTGGTTGTACATGCGTTTTGCTTTAAGTCAATAATTTATGTTTTTTACCTTTTCACACAGACTGGAGAACTGCTGCTCCTGTGACTACATCTCAGTCTACGATGGGCCGTCTGTTAACTCAAGACTTTTGGGGAAAGTGTGCAATGAGAGTCAGAATACTTTCTACTCCTCCTCCAAAGACATGACTGTGCTCTTCAGAAGTGATAGTTCTGTGGTTGCTCGGGGGTTCAGCGCTGATTTCTCAAGCTCTCTCTCACCAAGCTCAGGTATTTGCATACTAGTGACTACAAATCTGGACATTTCAGGTTTGCTTCTTTGATTTTTGGCCACTGTCCTTCTTAAAGTAGTCTTTTTTGGTTCATAACTCTCTATTTAAACTCCTTAACAGAACATCTTTTAATCATCTGGAAAATTGAGAACTGTCATTACCCCAACCCTTCCCTTCTGTCTGGTGGTCAATCAAAGATACCAAATTAGTTAAACACCACTAGAATTTTTCCTGTTAACCCGTCCTGATGGTGACTGCAATTTCTGTAACAGTTATTAATGCACACCATCCAGTGGATCTCAACACTGTACATTAAAAACACCAAATATCAACCATAAAGTGAAGCTAAAGGACAACTGGGGGGAACCAAAAGTCTTTGGGCTTCATCATCTGGGGATTGTTTTGTTTTCAAGTATAAAATCATTTGCAAAAAAAAGGGATGACAGATAAATTGGTCAGATACTTTTTGATGGAAAACGTAATAAAATCTTATAGTCGGCCTACAGTTTATGAAATGCAAATTATTTCTAGTTTCTGTACTTCTGAGACTTTCGACTGATTATCTTTGAGGACTAAGATTTTAAGTCATATAGGGTTTATGAAATACTTAACATTTAACCATTGTCAGGAATTTTGCAGATATGAAATCATTTTATTGAGAAATGTACCAAATATTTAATATACTGACATTAAAAAATAGTGTTGTAGACCCTGTCTGGGTCAAATTTGTCCTTGAAGTAATCCAAACAGTTGAAACATATTTTGTCAGGTCAAGTGAGCTGTTCTTCAGACATTAAAATTGTGATTGAGCGTTCTTACCTGAGCTCTCTTGGCTACGACGGTCACAGTCTGTACCTGAACGACCCGAACTGCAGACCCAGGGTCACCTACTACCAGGTTATCTTCAACTACCCCATTGAATCTTGTGGCAATGTTCGAAAGGTAAACAACTCACTAGCTCGAGGAGAATGTTATGAATATGTTTCAGTGAATTCTTCAGTGTGTTATTTTTCACTTCAACAGATTGAGAACGGCAAAGTCGTGTACACCAACATGGTCCAAGGCTACACCACCACTGATGGAGAGATCACACGCAATTCTCACTTTAAGCTGAGTGTGGGATGCCGAATGGAGCAGGACTCAGTTTCTCAAATAATGTACCTCGCCCATCATCTTAACAACAGCACTATGACAGGGATAGGCAATTTCAACACCAGCATGGACTTCTACACATCCAGTAGCTTCTACTATAAGGTGTGGTCGCGTAGTAAAGGTAGGCCTATTTATACCCTCAGAAACACAGCTGACAGTTTCCATTAATCCTTACAGGTGACACAAACGCCATATGTGGTGACGCTCAACCAGAACTTGTATATCCAAGTGGACCTCAAGAGTAATGAAAGCAGCCTGGTAGTCTATCTGGACACCTGTGTGACCTCACCATCGCCCCATGATTTCCAGACTAGAGCGTACTACCTAGTCCGTAACGGGTAAGACAAGAACATGCCTTGCTTCTAGCTACCCTGAAACACTGCAGATTAAAGGCAGAGTAAAGAGTTTTTACCCGATTAAAAAACAGGCTCACTCTTCTACTGCTGCCTCTTCATGATGACACACTTTATAAAATGAGATGATCAGACAAGATTGATTATTTCTGTACACTGAATGTTAGTGCTTGTGTATTGGTTCAATGTTCTGTGAAAAAAGAAGAGTCGATATTTGGTACTCACCTATAAGAGGCTATTTTTAGATCTTCGCTGGTAAAGTTTAGCAGTGAGAAGTAAGTTAGTAAGCAGGAGGAGGTTTTTTTCCTTAACATCATTTTCAATTTGCATGTTTCGTACTCAAGGCTGATGCTAGAGAGAAAATACATACATTTCCTGTTCAAGTATTCCTTTACAAGGAGAAACTCTACAACCAGGGCGTTGCTAGTTAAAGGAGCAAAACAAACAGGATTAAATCTTTGTGCTAGGGAGGCTCCACTTCTGTTTGAGGGAAAAAAAATAATTAAACTGCTTGTGTATCTAAAAGATACGTAAAAAAAAAAAAATAACATAAATTTTTCGGGGTACACCAGGGCTGTGACAGGAAACCATTACGTCTGGTGACATTTTGCTAACTTAAGGCTGATTTATACTTCTGCGTCTCCCCTACGCAGCAGGGGCTGACGCAGACATGAGCACCACATACTTGTGTGCGTCGGTGTGTCCGTGTCGCACAGCTATTCTCCGCTGAAACGCCTGAGGGCAGTGTGGTCTCTCTGATAGCCGGCCGCCTGCTTCCGGTCCCGCTACGATCTCTGTTTACTTTTCCACAGAGTTTCAGAGAATGTTAAGTTAATCTACAGCTGATACATGTTGCTGTTTATCATACAGACATGATTACATGAAGAATAGAGAGGAGGAGATGAAATACACGGCCGATGTGCGGCCGATGTCCGGGATCCCGGAAGTGCTTTAAATGCGGGAAAGACAAAGCCGCCGAGCGGACCAATCACAGAGCTTGCGGTCCGTAGGTACTGGAGCTACGCGGACCCCCGGCGTAGGCTACGCCGTTGATTCAATGCAGAAGTATAAATCAGCCTTAAGGGTAAATAAATGAACGTTCACAAAGTTAGGATGCTGTTATGTTACAGTTAATTGTACATAGCTACAAATCAATACGTTACCTCATCACCCTGCATAAAGCTGTCTGAAGAAACTAAAGTAGAATTAAAAAGATCTGGATTCCACCAATCTGCTTTTAAAACGGAGCCACAGACTCATAATAGAGCGGTGCTCATGGGAAATGCTGTCTTCATCCCGGAAAAACACTGCAAAGGGCTCACCAGAATCAACATGAAAACTCCTTACAGTGCCTTTAAACAAAAGCCTGCACACTGCACCTTGTTTTAGAAATAATACAAGACAGTTGAAGTAAATGTATAATGTCGAAGAACTTTGGTGGAAACACCACTAGAACTACTTTGTAGTTTTAGGAGTTTCCACCAAAGGTGATTTTTCAGGTGTACTCTCTTCAGATTTATCTTAAATATGTCATTAAATTATTCATTATAGCCTAAAAGAACTCAGTATGATTTAACCTAGTTGTTTTTTCTGTGGTGTCTAATCTAGTTCTACCTTAGGATCTCACAGGTTTATCTTATGGTCTTTTGTCACATTGGACTTCATGAGCAGTTAAAACAAGCTGTTACTACACATTGATATATTATTACCCATAATTAATTAAAGTCTGGTGTAAAAGTTTATCTGATAGCGCCCATCTTGCTTATTCTTTTGCTCTTTTGATGTTCTGGGGATGCTTTGAATTTTTTTTTGTATTTTTATTTTTTTTTACCTTTTATTGTTCTTAAATGTTCGAGGTGGGCTTCTAAATTCTACCAATGTTTTACATGATGGCCTTGGTACTTTTACTCCAGTAAGGGAACTAAATACTTCACTCCACAATAGCAAATATTTAAGTATTTAAAATAAAAAAGTCCTTGATGGATATATAAGTCTGCTCTTCGGTTTACCTTACAACTGCACATCAGTATCCAGTAACCCTGTGTCTGTTCTCCATCAGATGCCCTGCAGACAGTACCTACGGGGTCTACTCCAGTGGCAGCCGTGGCTATGCCCGATTCACCTTTAAGTCCTTCCAGTTCCTGCGAGCTTCAGAGTCAGTGTACATCCAGTGCAAGGTCCGCATATGCCAATCCTACAACAGTTCCCGCTGCCGCCCCACTGGCTGCAACAGACGTAAGGCCAGAGACCTGGGGTCAGAGCACGACAGCCAAACTCTGGTCCTGGGTCCCATCCAACTCAAAGGTCTGTGGCTCTTTTACCTGGTTTTCATAACATTTCTGGATGAAATGTAGGAATTATAGGAGGTTAGTCTTTGTGGTCTAATAACCTCAAGATTTAAATACGGAATCTGTGTTTCTCTTTTCTAGAGCCTGAGAAGAACGAGGAAGAGACTCAGAAGCAGGACAAAGCCTGACTTCAAACTGCAATGAGCAGCTTTGATTATCCTTAGTGATCAATACAACTCTTCTCCCTTCATCCTGACACTGAATTATACTCACTCATTTATTTTCTCTGCATCCTATCATCTGATTAAAAGCATAGTTAAAAGGCATTCTGAGTTTCTGGATTTCTTTTGGTCATGCTCACTTCAAAAAGAAACATCCGGTGATAATTAAACTCCTGTTATTGATCTGTTCCTGATTATAAAGAGGATGAACAAAGTGGAAACAAGAGACAAAGCACAGCTCAGTTAGAAAACACTTTACTTATAAATTAGTTTGATTAAACTGTGTCACAATAAAATGATTTGCCATCCCAGAGGGAGAGAGTGATCGCCAACAGGCTTCGACATTCACCATTACCTATGAGCCTACAACACACTGAGACAACATAAGGCAGTCATTACTGGATGCCCCTATTACTGGTAAGCATGGTGACGAGGAGGTGGTCCTAAAAACAGTAACTATTTTCTCCACGTGTGTTGCCAAGCAACAGACAACAGTACCCAATACAAAGAACAATCTTACTAAAGAAGCAGTCTTACTGCATCATGTTTTGCTTTTTTGACACTGAACATCTATCCAACCACTCAGAATACAATACTCAGTAATAAATATTCAGAAAGGGATCCAACGGGGGAATCTCAGTGAGTGTCACCACAAAGGCTGAAACATGGCATCCCTGGTGCTACGTCACAATTCTGAAAGTGTTCACATGAGACACAAGACTTTGTGATTCTGTCCTAAACATGGAGATACTGGATATCAAAGTGACTTCTTACAATATCAAAAGGTCCAAGTGTGAGATGATGAACTAAATGGATACGATAAAGCTTTTAAACAAAACTGGTGAAACTGATGAAGAAGGGCACTGTGTGGAGGGATTTCAAAAACACAACTTCTACAAAATCTAGTTTCACAACTTGATTGGCTGACCAAAACGAACTCACTGATACAAAGTCTGGTCAGCTTTTCACTGTAAGATACCTTCCTTTTAGTTTTGATCCCAAAGTTTCTTTAGCAGCATTCATGGAACAGAGTTTTGGCAAATCGTGGCTACCATAGAAAACTACAACGGCCAACCTTTTCTGTCAAAGGCTCCGGGCCTATCCATTACAGCAAGAAGAGGAAATTTGTGATAATATCTATTAAACTTCAAAATAACAGTCCTCTCTGTCTTGGCCACACAAGAAAAGTGACCATGTCAGGCACTGCAAAGAAAGAGTAGTAATGCATCAACCACTCAAGTAATTTCAACAAGGCTAAAGTAAGATCACTCCAGGTCAACAGGTCCACTCCTGTGTTATATAATCATCGTGCCCAATCTTTGGATGTAACTACAGGAGTGTTGAGAACTTATTTGGGTGGCTCACATGGTAAAAAAAAAAAAAGGTTTATATATTTGTGTAGCACCTAGTACATCTTAAAGGGACAAGCTCCGGAAAATGAGAGCCAACTGGCTGCTCTGGCATGCCCAACAGTGATTGTATATCTTTCAGTATCCACTTTTTAAAAATGTGTTCATAATGTTCTTATGGGAGGCTCAGAAGAACACCATTACTTTTCTCATTCCTGAGCTTCTCTCATCAATTCCCCCAGGGAACAAAATGATAAACCTGACAAATAAGGAATGTTGTGTATTTGTGCACCCACTAGCTCCTTAATCTGGCTATGTGAATGGTTGTTTTACTACTTAATGTTGATGACAGATTAGATAATAATGAGCCTCCCTCCACCACCACAAATAAATTCTCAACCTTCTGAAACACTGATCACTTCTTTACAATACACTTGAATGGGCACCATACAAAAAGAAACCATCTGACTGTGTCCATCTTCCTGTATGAGTACATCATTCAAAGGCTAGGCTACATCAAGGCCAAGTATAAGACCAATAAATAAAATTGCTATGAAATAAAAATAACAAGCTGTCCATTGAAAGTTCATTCAGTTTTCTTCACTTATCCTTCACTTGTGCTGCCCACGGGCAAAGTGGCAGGCAAAGTCATACTTGCTCTTGCACTTGTGGCCACAGATGTTGCACTGAAATGGGTTCTCATACCCATGGCAGCCCATGTGGATGGTGTAGAGGATATTGTCGGGGAAGTAGATATCACAGTGCTGGCAGTGATGCAGCATATGGGGGTCCTGAAGTGGGGCAGACAGGCCAGGGGCTGGTGTACTGGGTTGACTGTTGGAGATACTAGGGGTACTGGTGCGCCCACTATGCTCGCTGCAGGGTCCCCCTCCTGGGCTGCAATTGCTGTGGGGAGGAGCCCGCGGCTCTGGGGTGATTGGGGAAGAGGAGGAAGCGTGGGCCATGCTGGCCGTGACAGCAACAGGAGCGGTGGCAGGGTGGGGCTGTTGGATGAGGAAGGGCTTCTCATCCACGATAGATTCTGCTCCCGGAGACATGGGAGGCTGAGTCTGGGCCTGGGACTCAGAAGGAAGGCTGGCCAACTGGCCTGCCAGGGTAGACAGCTGGTTCAGGGGGTTATCCATAACCATATCATGATGATGGTGGTTTTGATTTGTTGAGTGCCCATCCTCCACTGCTCGACTCTGATTATCATATGTTTCCTGACGCAAGTGAGGCAGCTCATGGGAGAAGTCATTCACATTGTCCGCCTTGTGCACCACCATAGAAGGGGGGCTGAAGTTGATGAGGAGTCGTCGGCCATAGCCCAGAGAGCTGGCCTTCTTCTGTAAAACACTAAGCATTTTCTTGTGGGAGAGAGAGCGAGCACCTTTCATTGGAAGGAGTTTGTGGCGTCGCCGGCGATGGTGGGACAGGTTGCTACGATCGCTGCAGCGGAAGGAGCACAGCTCACACTTATATGGCTTCTCGCCTGTGTGGGACCTCATGTGGGCTTCCAGGTGGCGCTCGTAGGCCGAGGCAAATGGGCAGAGGTGGCAGCGGTGAGGTTTCTCTCCTGTAAAATTGAGAAATAAAGGGTAAATAAAAAACTCTGCAAAGGTTATATATCCTATAGAAATGTATCTTGACTACTGACCTGTGTGTATTCGGATGTGCTCAATGAGCCTTGCTGTTCCTCTGGTGGCATAGTTGCAGTAACGGCACTTAAGCTTGCCATCGTAGGTCCTCTCAAAACCATCCACTAGGATCCCTGTGCTGTCCTCCAGTGACATGTCCACAGAGGGGTGATCCAGTCCATTCTGACTGCAGTCTTTAAACACATTATAGACACATTAGCAGGACATATAACTTATACAAAGAAAAATAAGTACTACAACAAACAATGACTGTACATTCTAAACCAATAGATAGATAGATAGATAGATAGATAGATAGATAGATAGATAGATAGATAGATAGATAGATAGATAGACTTTATTTTAGACTCATAGGTCCATAACAGCACAAGAGTAATATAAAAGACTAAAAATAAGTAAAATACATGTCCAGCAAGAATAAAAAGATCATATGACCACAGTTTACACATTCATTTTGATCAGAGCATAAAAAGGCTTTTGTTCCAATGTTTCCAAAAGCAAGAAAATACCTTGTGTCACTTAATGACGGTTGACTGAGCTCCCTTAAAATGTCATTTTCAGAATCAGCTAAGCGACACATACATTTATACATCAAATTTCTCAGTACAGCATGAAACGTAGGGACATTGTTTGATACAAACATAAAACTTGCACTGGTCCATCTTGGTAGTTTAAGAAAATTCGATATGCATCATTATATGCTACCTGAAGCTTTTTTATTTTAGCTCTACTGTAACTGCACCACAAATGGTATATAAAGAGGAAGCTCTAAAAAGCTCTGTTTTAATATTATCTGTGCACATTGGAAACTTACGTGCCAGCATATTGGCTTGTGCATAAAGTTTACAGCACTGTCGCTGCAGATCATCATCATCACATAAATCATTTCTGATAATGTCCCCCAGATATTTGACTTTGTCCACTACACTAAGCACTTGATCAGAGATACAAAAAGAAGGAAAGTTTTGCTTCTGATCATCCTTGGCTTTCACAATCATTATAACACTCTTTTTGCTGTTGAACTTGATGTCATGCTGAACACCATAGCTAGAGCATATTCTGAGCAGTTGCTGTAGGCCAGCACTGTACGGCGACAGGATGACTAAGTCATCAGCATTCATCAGATGATTAACAAGTCTATTCCCCACCATACCACCATAATGAAATGTATTATTCATCAGTGATATGTTGCAGGTACTTTTGTTGTATTTTGACAACTAACGTGGCAGATAATCAAGCATAGCATTCACATTGGAAGTCTGCCAGATGCTTGCCTAAAAATGAACAGTGTATAGTTTCTCTAAATGAGGAACCCTGATATACGTCTTAATTTACGCTGAACGGTGATTAAAGCTCCTGTGAGGAACTTTCTGTTGCGTTGGCTTTGGCGCCCCGTGTGGACAAAGTGATACCTCTATCGTTGCTGAATTAATTATGTTTCTGACATGAAATCTCCTCCTGCTTTCAATTAATAGTCATTAAGAATATTTGCTGCAGAAAAAGTACTAAAAGGGTTTTTCTTTGATGTGCTGTTGATCACCTCGTCTCACACCTACCCCCTCAGAGCTGTTTCAGGCTTTAAAAAGTCTATGATTTTAAACACATTTGCATGGCTAACATACAACTATACACTAAATACTGACAGATAATTAGTATGGTTTCATTAAAAAATATAAATGTTTCTGTGTCTTTTTAAAATAACCAATTTACTGATAGGTTATTTCAGCTTTGCTCTTGTTTGACCTCTTATTTTGCCTCAAATATAATCAATTTAAGTAAATACTCATTGATTATGTGCTTAAGAGTTGCACTATATTCTTCATAAGTTTATTTTTATCATCTGTTTTATTTTAGTCTTTTATACTGGTCTTTTTGAGACATTCTGTTGCTTTGCCTTTCTTTTATATCTCCTTTAAAAACCCTTTATTGCCTTTTGAAAGCAGTATAAGTGTCCTTGAGTTGTTGCAGGGTTCTTTGGTATTCATAAGTTCACTGTATATCTTTCCTGAATAAGAGGGCACAATATTTCAGGGCAGAAAAAGTGAACAATATAAGTAGGAACTAGCGTTCTTTAGTGTTAATTTAAAATTTAAAAATTATGAAACAGAAACTGTTAAAATATTTTCTAATGGTTTTGTTTGATTTTGAGGGTCATAAAGGGGCATGATTGTTGATTTCAGCCTGTTTCATAACGACTCAGAAACTCCTCACAGGAGCTTTAAAAACAACAACTTGTTGACACATTGTTACCTGGTGGCATCTCGTCCACCTCCTTCACACCACTAACAGAGCCTGATATCATGTTGACATGTTGAGTCTGCTGGCTCAGATACTCCTGAAAATCCTTCACGAAATCCAGCGTGTCCGGTTTTTCTTCACCCATTGAATTATAGTGCTGCAGATTTCCAGTCCAGCACAATTACTAAGGGCAAAAACGAAGAGGCATTAGTACAGGGAATTTCCTACTTGGCTTAAATGTCACACAAAAAAAGCCATCATGCAACCAATTAAGATGTCAAAAAGTCACTTTCGTCAACGTTAGCTAGCTGATGTTTTCGAGAGGCAGACCTACCTCTTTAACTTTCGGCTGAATGTGATTTGTTTTGTTTGGTTAGGGAGGCTGTTTTGTTGCTATCCAGACACAAAGACAAGATAATCCTCAGAATCTCTGATTGACAAGCAGGAAATCAGCACAATCCAATGTCTGGGTCGCTCCTACACACCGCTCAGCATCATCGTCATGTTGTTACCAAAGCTACGTACGCTAGCCTATCATGAAGAAAGCATATTTGTCAACAGGATCGTCGGTATCTACTTGACACACTCATTATTTTCTACCGTGATTTGTTTAAATCCTCGACGGTGACAAGTGTATTTTGTTTTCAATCCTGTTCGCCCACACGGAGAGACAGCCTGCTAAATCAAAACAATAAACCAGATCGGGGGTGAAAGTTCACTTAGTGTGCGCCGATAAAATCCGTCCGGTAACAATTTTACTATTCCGCGAAGAAAGGTTCCCACCACTGAAGCACGAAACTTCGCTCGGAATACAAAGTAATACAATTACCTACAATGTTCATTACATTGACAAAAATATATCTTAATTTTTACATCATGTGTGCAGTGACATATGAATCAACAATGCACCATATCAAAGTTTAATCGTCTATAAAGACCGACGTTTTTAATTTTGATTGTGAACAAGGCCTGGAAACACTCCACCGAGGATTAGGTAAGATATAGTTCATCAAAAATGATCTTCTAACATATACATCGACGTTGCTCGGGTTTATGACCTATAGTATTCGTCCAAGTAGGCACCGGTTAGTTATTTCAAATGTTTTTAAAAACTATATAAGCATTCCAAACACAGGGTTCCCACGTGCCCTGGAAAAACTGGAAAACCCGGAAAACAGTTTTCCAGTTCTGGAAAACACCTGGAAAATGAGGGAAAAAGTTAAATGTCCTGGGAAATCACGGATTGTCCTGGAAAATTATTCCAACAGGACTGTGTGCGATTTAACAAGGTTAAAAAAACACATCCCCATTCAACATTTGAGGCCATTTTTGTCATTCAGATCTATTTAGGTCAATTTATGCACTGATCCTCTGATTATTATTATTATTATTAATAATAATAATAATAATAATAATAATTTATTTCAGTAAGGCAGTTTCCAGATTCCTTTGCTGGCTCTTTTGTTTTTTCTTAGCTAATTTTATAATTTTTGAGAAAAGAGAAAGCTGAGATGAGAGTTGGCCATCATTGTTACTTGGTTGCACTAATGAAGTGCTGTCCATCTGCGGTTGCATTGTACTATAATCAATTTGCCATCATTTTTAAGCAGGTAAGAGATGATTTCATGGATAGCCATAGACTGCATGTCTTCAACGTAGACTTCCACTCATAGGAACATATTAGACTATTTAGAAACTAAATTAGGAACTCAATTTAGACTGTCATACCAGCTTGATCATCACTGAAAATGTCCTTGAAATGTCCTGGAAAATCTCTGGAAAAGAGTGGGAACCCAGCAAACATCTTCCAACAAATATCTTACAGCTAGCTGGAAAGTTTTTAAAGCTATATTACACAGGGTTATTTACAATTCAACAAACTATGCAACCCTTTTCCTTCCCTTATTTAAATCATTTACTTTGAGGGAAAAAAAGTGTTTATGTCAAGTCAGCAAAGAAATGTTTGGATGAGGCCCTACTTGGGTATTTGTGTTTAGTGTCAGCATTTAAACTTTAAAACCCTGCTGATGGTTTATAAAGCACTGAATGGTTTAGGCCCGAAATACATTGCTGATCTGCTACTACTTTATGAACCACCTCGACCTCTGAGGTCATCAGGTACTGGTCTGCTTTCAGTCCCGGAATCAGAACGAAACATGGTGAAGCAGCGTTTAGTCATTATGCACCACATATCTGGAAAATACTCCGTGAAAGCTGTAGGTCCGCTCCAACTCTCACCTCTTTTAAATCAAAGATTAAGACTTTTTTTATTTGCCACTGCCTTCCTATCTTAGCTCATTTTAACCCACTTTAAATTAAAATTTTAATGTAATTTTTAATATATTTCTAATTTTCCTTTTCTTCTCTGTTTTATTATATTTGTCATTTTAATTATGTTCTTTTATGCCTGTCTGAATGTTTCCAATGTTTTAATGTAAAGCAAATTGAGTTCCCCTCGTGTATGAAATGCGCTATACAAATAAAGCTGCCTTGCCTTGTCTAATGGGCTTGTACAAAAGTGAATGATTTCCACGTGGCCCTGTGGATAGCTAACGAAAAAAGGATTTGTAAAAGTATCAGCCAAACATTTAACAATACTCTTTATCCAACTGGCATTGTTTTACAACAACATGAGGAAACACCAATGTAGTCCCACCTCCAGTGGAAGTTGGGTGATAACATATCCACTCACATTCGTGACCTGACACACTTTCAAATGTAAAGCCTGCAATTATGCAGAAGTGGCAAATGAGGCACAACAATTGCATTACTTTCAAAAGCTATTGACTTATTCATGTTTTATCACAATCAATAATTTATCAGTAAGCGCATGGTGAAGATCATATTGCCACATATGTGTCAGAGTTGTTAGAAAACCACCGAGGAGTAGATGATAAACGACCAAGTTGAATGAGACCTCTGTATCCTTTTACCACATTACAACTGCTTCTGTCAGGGTAAAAGAGTTACAGCAGTAATGTAAACCTGCCACCTGTGAATTCTTTACTTTGTAACATGAGTCACTTGCTTTGTGTTAAAAATTTAACTACCTCTCTACACTGTTCTCTATAAGAACGGTGCTTGTGCATGTCGTGTGAATGTATTCTTGTAGAGCATAACTAAACATTGAAATACTCTATTCCATTGTGTTTTAACAGGAGCATTTGAATCTGCGTATGAACCTGCTGATGCCTCCCCCACATCTGGGTGCAGCTCATCATCTGGACACTAGATGGCGCACATGTCTCAGTGATGAAACAGGTGCATCCCACTGTCCCACACACAGGACACATGACATGAGATACAAAGCACAGGCTGTAGGCTAGTATTTCCTAAAAGTCCTAACCTTACAGAAAAGGCTTGAATTATCAAGATTGCACACATCATGGCTGTCACTGTACAGGACGCTGAGTGTACTGTTAGTCCCTATCTGTGTCAGCTGCCAGTCCCCAGGTACAGCGTGTGCAGGGCCCTCGTAAGACGTGACAGTCGACCTTGTCAGTTGAACCATGACCGCAAGAGCAGCCAATTACATCACCTTCTAACAGCCTGTCCACACTAATGTTATTTTATTGCAATTTAATTATGCTCAGGTTTCCACCAGAGCCAGATCCTGTTAAATAATTTACACACAGCCACAATGATTTGTCAGCAGCTAAAGACAAAGTGCGTACTTCTCTGTATTCTCATTTATTTACACAGTTTTGTTGTTTATTTAAATGTGCAAATCGTTAAAACAATAGTCCCGAGTATAACTTCAACTCAGCATTGGAACCACTGCAGCTTTTGGTTTGAAGGATGGCTTTTAAGCCTAAAAATACTAAGAGGAACAATTGGTCAAACTTAATTTTGCATTAATGACATGTCCACTGCACGATATATTAAGGTGTTCTTTAAAGGGCAGTGAGAATATATTAATGAGACTAGGAGCAGGTAATACTCCTAATAGGGCTTGCTAGGGCTGGCATTTACTCGCCAAGATGCTGTGGTCACACAATGAAACCTGTATAGAGATGACTTCCTACATTGTTCTTCATTTAGTTGAAAACCTTTGGTTACAGTTACACAATATCTAATGCAATATAAACAAGTTAATCCAAAATGTCTCTATTTTAATACAATTACTAATATACTTAACATTTGAAAAGGTCTAACTTGAACTCAAAACCCTCACAGGATTGAGCTAAATTATTCGAGTGAGTCTGAATACAAAAACACGGCCACATGCAGAATGGGCTCAGGGATAACACCTGTCTTTGAGAAGGTTGCAGTGTTATCCACTTGCTCTGATTCACATTCAAAAGGCCTCAATGAAAAGGTTCCCTTCTCCTCTTAAGCGCTTGATTTACAGGCTGTTTGTGGTTTAACGCCACACAAGACAATTGATTTGCTCCTCCTCTCCTGAAAGAAATTGGAATTTAATTTAGAGAAGGTCTTGAGCAGTTTTTAAAGACTTGGTGTCATTTGTTGGGCGCGTGTAAAAGCTGCATTAGAGATTACCCTCCTGGAAAAGCTTTTTAATCCCAGACAAGTGCAGCCATAGTAACGATAGACGGGAGCCTCTTGGAAACAGAAAGGTGAAGGGGGACTTTGACAAGATTTATTCTTCTCTGACTGAGACTGTTTCTTTCTTGAGGTCTCCGGCTCCACGAGGAGCATTTGAAAAAGAACTGAGGGGTGGGGGATAGGATAAAGGAGGTATATATTAAGCTTTTCTTTCCTCTCACCACTTAATTTCCTTGCAGGCGCGCCTTGCGCCGATGTAATGAATGTAATTGCCGCCTTTGATGAGAATGCTATTATCTGGATCACACTTTACATGGGCAAACAAGACGGCCCCTCCCTCGGCCTCCGCCTCCCATTTAACTCAGCAATGAGACCCCCCAATTATGCAGGGAACAAGTGGCTTTTCATAAAGCCAGCGTGTCGCTCTTGATTGGTGAGGCTTGGAGCCGGCTACATGTGGACAAAGGATAGATTAGATGTGATATAGGCACACCAAAAACCCCATTTCCTTGATTAATTTCCTGCATGCCTCACAGAAAGGGCCCGCTCTGTCTCCACTGAATTCTATCTGTCCTTTAAAGACAAACTTTCATCTTCTGATGGATCGGGCAACTCAATGGACAGACAGACATTTTATTGACCTAAGTTTGACCATAGCTGCGTGGGCTTCAGGAGGGAGTATGAGCTGCAAAGAGAAATGTTTCACTTGAGCGTGGGAGGATGGGCTTATTTTTCTTGTAAAAAACTCAAAATCTCCAGTTGTTCTGCCTTCAGTTGGGACTGTCTCAGTTTTCATAATGATCTTTTTGTGCTCTCGTGTCAACACGCTCAGCACACACACACCCTCTCTTTCTCACACTCGCACACAGAAGCATGCTAAACAGCCATTTGATAATAGTAGCAAACAGATATGATGGGACTTTATGAGGCGATGCGCGATAAAGCTGCTGTCACTTCAGGAAGTCTAAGTGTTCATCTGACTGCCTTATTACCGTATTAAAGCACCACTCGACAAATTCACACACCTCAGCCCGGTATCTGACAACCCGCTGTGATTCTGTCCACCATTCCTACTGCCTGAAATATTGAGAACAATCAAATGCACTGTCACAAGTGACAAATTAGACTATTAAACCACAAAGATTGTCATCCTTGAAATGTATTCACAGCCATTTGTTCTTTATTGGTGAGTGATTATTCCTCCAAGCAAGGAGTTCTCCAATGATAGATTAGTAATCAATTCATTTGACTATCATGCTTTGACAAAGGCTGTGAGGGATCAGTCGCATGGTCACTACTTTTCACTTTTCATGGTGCCGTTGGGCCTGATGGATGCGGGCTGTCCGACCACCTGACTCTTAAAGGTTTATACCATCAGAAACAGGTTGCCATCCGGACCCAGTCACGCCAGAGAAGGAATTGGCCAATATTTTTGACTGAAGTGGCATTTTAGCAGTATTTATTTGATGGCCCCACTACCAAAACCATGGGCCACAAATAAAGAAGATGGTATAATAGCTTTTGACTGGCCGGCCAGCTCCCGACTTGAAATGAAGTGTCCAGTTCTGAGTTATCGTGGCCAAACGTCATTTGTACAGCCTGAAAAGTGGGGACATTTTTCTAGCTTGTCACTCTCTGGCTATAGCTCATTGTCCTGAATGATGCCTCTGAACGCACAGTTGCCCTAATACGAGTATTTCACTCGCACCGCAAGAAGGCTGGTAATGGATTAGCCTGTCTATAGGATGATAATATAGTGCGTCTACTGGCACATCTTTAAACAGCTATGGGTTGCAGCAGGTAGAGAATCAACTCCCTGAAACACTGCTTACGTTGAGCTCTGATCTTTGCTCCCTCTCTGTAATTCAGAATAAAAGAAAACAAAGACCTCAGACTAATCAATGTTTATATCCATTAGTCTGCTGATATTTCTCTGAACTCATTGGTTAGTTAATCATTGCTTTGTATTTTAAAGGTCTACAAATAAAAAAAAGTACACATACCATGAGAAATCAGCTGCCTAATGTGACATTTTAAACAATTTTTCATGGCTAACATACAACTGTACACTAAATACTGACAGATAATTAGTGTAGTTTCATTAAAAAAGATATATATATATATTTTTTTAAATAACCACTTTACTGATAGATTATTTCAGCTTTGCTCTTGTTTTACCTCTAATTTTGCCTCAACTATAATCAATTTAAGTAAATACTCATTGATTATGTGCTTAAGAGTTGCTCTATATTCTTCACAAGTTTATTTTTATCATCTGTTTTATTTTAGTCTTTTAAACTTGTCTTTTTGAGACCTTCTCAAAAGGAAGTTGCTTTGCTTTTCTTTTATATCTTTTTTAAAAACCCTTTATTGGCTTTTGAAAGCAGTATAAGTATCCTTGAGTTGTTGTAAAGTTCTTTGGTATTCATAAGTTCACTGTATATCTTTCCTGAATTAGAGGACACAATATTTCAGGGCAGAAAAAGTGAACAATACAAGTAGGAACTAGCATTCTTTAGTGTTAAATTGTATGACAGCAGATAAAGACCAGTATTAAAATCATAATGTATCAATATAGAGAACATAAAACTGTTAATCTTTGAGGGCTGGACATATCACAAACCCCAGCTCACTCTAAGTGTTGAGTTTAGATCTCTGTTTGGATCCACTGGAGTAAAGAGTTCATGAAGTGGATGTTTCTGTTAATGCCTCAGACGTTTCAGATTCATGAGGTTTTTGCCCTCTAAGGAAGATTAATCAAACCCAATTTGACTGTTTACTTTCAGGCTGAAATATTAACAACAAATGACCATCATGGAGTCAACTGGTTGTAGTTTTCCTCCAGGCACCAACAGGATGAAAATAAGAAAAAAGAAAACTTAAATCTTCAAGAAGTGTGAGTCCCACTTTGAGCTCTCCTTGAGTTCTGATCTCTGTATGGATCTGCTGGAATGGATATTGAGTCGGAGTAAAGAGCAGTCTGAAATGGATAGTGTGGCTAATGAGAGGGAAGTTTTAGATTAATGAGGCATCACCAATTCTTGGACTCCTAAAATTCTCTCAAATTTTAGTTTCTTGGTTTGAATAAAACAAAGGATGAAGAGTACATGTACACCATCAAAACAGCAGATCATAAACAGTTTGTCGGGGCTGTAAGCTATTGATCATTTAAACATGACACTGTTGGTTCAATTGACAGATGCTAACAATAGGAACTGCTCATTCCTGCTGTAATGAAAAATAACATTCAATTAATTTTGAAGAAATCTAATACATCATTGTAATAAATATTTGGAATCAATTGCAGCACAAAACAACAACAAATTATAAAAGAGAAAACTGTTCCCATGTGACTTTTCTTATTGAGCCGTTTTGCCAGAATCCTTTTCAAAACAAACCTCTGTTCATTTCTTTACAATCATTTCCTGGCATACAAAACATATTTTCTTTGCATATCTCTTTTTAAAAAAAATGCACACATTCACTTCATCAAGGTTTCTTATTGAAGTGGAAAGAAATACGTTTAATGTCAGATTTATTATTACACTCTCAAAAGGCAACTTCCGGAGTTATTTACCATGAAGTGCCATATGGTTTTTTTTTGGGGGGGGGGGGGGTAAAAATTATTAAATTGACTAAAAAAAAAAGTCAATACAAAATGTTGTTTTGTAAGAATTAGCATCAGGATTTTGATTTGTTTATAAAAATGTTGGCCAGTTCATTTTTTCAGTTTCTTTCAAAAACATCCAAACCGAAGGTCATCATATGTGATCATGTTCATTATTACAAACTTTGTGACATAATGAGTTAAGTTTCCCCAAACAAAAGCCTTCTATCAATACATTTACAAATATTGATCTAACCACTTGACCAGAATAAGTTTCCAATGCTCCCCTGCTGTTCACTTGTCTTTGTCTAGTTGGTGACTGACGTTAGACAGAGGTCTTCACCACAGTCAATGTTGGGTTGCATTTTGGATGTTGGGTCATTTTATGATGCAGTTGGGTTATTTTAGTTCGATGACAGCTTTTGTTAAGTGTGTTTTGTAAATCATAACAGAAAAGACAGCAAAACCTTGTCACATCATGCAGCAGTCAGTTTACACTCCAATAAACCTTTTGATGTGACTGGTTCTGTGTTTCTAAAACATCACATTTTAAACTAAGAATGAATGATATGTTACCTGTTTTCAATCCATACTTATATAAGTTTTTCCAAAATCAAATTCAGTCTGTATAATTCTTTCTTGTTTCAACATCAATCAACCAATCAATCAAGCTTTATTTATATAGAACCTTTCATACAAATCAAATGGCAACCCAGAGTGCTTTACAGCAATTGAAAACAAGAAAGCAGAAAAGAAATGATGGCTAGATATATTGAAAAACAAAAATGGATTTTAGAATTGAGACCAATGCACACCAACAACAATAAAGTATATAAAATAAAATAAAATAAAATAAAATAAAATATATATATATAATAAATAATATGTGTAATTAAAATAAGCAAAAACGTCAAATTAATATTAAGAATATAAATAGTTAAAATAAATACATTAAAAAGGGTAAGGATAAGTGTTGAAAATAAAGTAAAGGCTAAAAATATCAATAAAACTGAGTAGATGATATAAATAATTGAATTAATAAATACAAAATAAAAAATAAAAATTAAATATTTAAAATTAATTAAATCTTAACGCAACATTTAAATCAATATGGGAAAAAAAGTAAGAAATAAAATCATAAAACCCTTCATAAATGCAAGACTGAATAAACAAGTAATACATAACATGACAAACTCCTGGCACAGACAAAGATTCCCTCAGAGTTGGTCAGCTCAATATTAGTAAAATATGCATTGTGCAACTACATTGTTCAAAATTGCAATAATGACTCTAAACAACTGCTAATGAGTGTATATCAGCTGTAAACTCACAGTTTCTGCTGTTCTTCACATTACCTGTGTTTGCAAACAGGTTCCCTAAATACAAATAAATCCAAAAAGCATTTATTTTCTAGATTGGCACAAATCAATCTGACAGTAGCTGATAGCTAGCTTGAGTGCTATCTGACTGTATTAAAATGGTGTAGACAGCATGGCCATTTTCCCAGCCTTCCATCCAACATGTAAAGTGTGCACATTCTGAGTGAGGCAGCATTGCATTTTTGAGTCCTTATTTGTTATAATGAATGTAGTGTGCCGATTACAATAGGGACAAAATTGCAATCTGTTATGCAGCCCTACCTTAGAAGAAGAGGGAGTTACTCTACCCTGGCTGTACTGCTTGATTTAGGCAGATTTCACCAGTCAGAAGTATGTTTGTTGTTTGGACCTGACAGAGTGTCAAGTATTTCTTAATAATAGAGTATGTAGAGTCTCCAATTGTGATAAAGAAGACTTGATACTCCATCTGTTACTCATATAAGTGGGGTATGTGTATCAACAGTATTTACATACACCATAGATAGAGGAAACCACACCAGCCTCAGTCCGATGCTCCAGATGCTCCTCCTCTCTGTGCAGCAGCTCCGTCTATGGCCCTCCTGCAGGCATCGTTAGCCAGACAATGATGGGAGCTACCTCGGCCATAATGGGAAGGTTGACTGACCTCTGACCCCGTATCGATCCGCTGGCTGTGTCCAGCTGGGCCTCCCCAAACCCAGTCAGCTGGAGAGGTGTTTAAAAGCTAACACCCGGGCTCCCATCCACTCCACCACACAGTCATTAATTACATCATTTACCTGTGACAGTGACAAACATGCCCGGCCACGCCGCAGTTTATTAGGGTCACTGTATAAAGCCCAGGCCAAACCTGGATCAAAAGTGTGTATGTGTGTGTGTGTGTTTGTGCGTGCATGTGCAATGGGGAGTGAAAGACCCCGTCTCATACAGTATGGGATTATGAGTATAGGGGTCAAAGACGTGGCATGTCATTTCTGTCGTCCAAAGCATAATTATAATGTTAAAAATATATAAAGTTTAAAAAATACCACATTACAGTACTCAACTCTCTCCACTTTACCTACTCATATGAGTTTTCACTATTAAAAAAATCAAATTTAAAGAGCAATTGAGCTCAAAAATACAGAACTGTCCTTCCTGGATAACGTCCGGGCTTAAAATCTAATACAAAAATATGCTAAAAATGTCAGAAATCTTAATAAAAGCATTAATTGTGTACTGGGGCATAATTGTGTTGATATTTGCAATGATACCCACAAATATAGTCACAACACTAAGCTTATTTACATATTTATGCAAGAAATACTTTTGTCTACATATTTGGATTTCCGAATGTCCTTCCTGGGTAACACACATAAAGTGGCTATATATTACCATATTTGGATTTGGATAGTCATGTGACAGGCTATTGTATCGGCCAACAGTTTCTGGAGGACCCCCAAAAGATATCACATGGTCAGAAAGTCTCTCTTAAAATGTTGATATTTTGACCTTTTTGGTCACTGGTGCACTATGTCCTCAAATCATGTGTCTTTCTGGATAACGCTAATAAAACTTGTATTATGTTTATATATTTAAAAATGACCTATCTCATGTTAAATATGACATTGGTGTGTTGAAGGTTAAGTAAACATTTTACACAGTATGACTAGTTAGTGCCTGATTATAAAGGGAAAACATTGTTTTTGTCCTTCCTGGATAACGATATGTCCTCCCTGGATAACAAAGATCTTCTGTTACCCAGGACATGTCCTCTGTTATCCAGAGTGGACATGTTAATCAATACAGATTTATATTAGTATATGTTGCTTTTTAGGCATTGACTTGATATTGTTATATTATATTAATAACAATATTATGTATTTTTTAGCTTTTGTGGCATTTTTTGTCATTATTTTTCACATTATTCAATGATAGCAACACTGGTCATTATCATAGATTTTTATGAAGTTTTTGCCCAACAATGAACCAATATTTATGCTTTAATAAGTTGCAAAGCCTGCAGAGCTAGTTCAGGCAAATAAGGTTTTAGTATAGCTTTTGATATTTAAGGTTCAGTTTTGTCCTTCCAGATGCCACTGTCTAATAAAGAGAGGCAGAGACTTTTCAGGGCCAGGAAGAATGCTGACCCAGGAGCTAGGGCTGAGTATCTTGAGAAAAAGAGAGAATGGTATTGTAATTTAGTAATGAAATGACAAGGCAGTTAAGTTAAATAGAACTTCAAAAGGCTTAGATATATTAGTTAAGCAATGTGTCAACTTAATGAACTCACGACACGCCAGAACCTATTCATGAATCCGCTCTTGAAGCTGAATCTGAAGTTGCATTTCTGCATAAGTTACATTGTTGCATGAAACTAAAGATTAAAAGATGGAAGAAAAAAAACATCTTTTCAAATCTTTAACAGTTGCCAGTCTCTTTGTAATACAGTATGTTTGTTAAAAATGATGTTCCTGAAACAGCCTTTAATGATAATAATCGATCCTGAAATCTTGCGTTGGTCATTCCTGGCTAACAGCATGTCATTCCGGGTAACAATGACAGTCAAGTAATTTAACCCAGATTTTCATGATATACCACTCAATCATGTTTTTTGAGTTGAGGATATAATAACAACGCTTTTACCTTTACTGTTAAACATTTTAAGACATTTTCCATCATTTTTCTCTTTTTGGCATTGAATAATGTGTAATGAACAGGAACTAATGATGCCATTTCAGTGAAAATGTCCATATATATTACATAAATTGTGATAAAAATGTTGTTTTCTGAGCAGTATTTGTTTGTTGTGCTCTAACTCTAGTTATCTAATAACTTTTAAATGACAAGAATTATAGATATTTTAATTAATTTTCAAATCCATTCCGTTACCCAGGAAGGACATTTTTCACGGAAAAAAATCATGTGATTCACTGAAAAATGTTTATTGCATTTTTAAAACAAATTCCTGTTGTTGAGCTGTATACAGAACACTCTAATAAAGATAGAAAGTGTCTAAATAGGCATTTTTAGCCACTTTGGTTTTTTTTCAATTTTCAAATCCTTATTCGTCTTTGACCCATAGATGTATGCTCCAAAGGGGTGTGTGACTGCTTCGTCCCAGCCTGCCGAGCTCCTTAGTGGGGGAGTTTATTTTGATTTATTTGATATGTTGAAAGACAAAGATTGCCAATTTTCCCGTACAGAAAAGAATATGAGTATGGATTCTAGAAACATGGGGGGGGGGAAATCACAAACAAAACCACCAGCAGAGTTTATCATTGTAGTCCTTGTAAAACACCTCACAGGCAACAGTATTTGACATGTTTCTGGATGAAATATAAAATCTTGCAGATTTAAGACCACTTTCCTTTTATGTGTTTTCTGTTTTTGCTTTTTATGCCAATTTGCTGACTCAGTTCTTGGCTGGTCTTTGTTGTCTTTGCTGCTCACATGTGGCTGGTTGTTTGTGGCCCATTTCCTCTGTTGCTGCCTTTGCATTGCCTCTTATTTCTGCAGGGGTTTCCAACTCTACATCAACCTAAAAATTCCTCCCCTTTCCCCTGCTGTCAGCCCTCTATCGTTTCTCCTCGTTCAGCTTCACCCTTTCCTTTTTCTCTTTACAGTAGCCCTCCACACAATAAAAGATCATTGGTTTCCTCTTGCCATACCTTTCCCACTACACACTGGTATTTCAATCTCGACTCAATCGAGAAGCCTGACCTGCAGACATAAAGAATTGGCTTTAAGGCTTTCCAAATGGAACTAAATCTGCTGCAGGTCACACTGGGGGAAAATAAGCGGCAAATGTAAGTAAGCATGAAATAGTTTTTCATAAATAATCCAAATGACAGCAGGCTTTCTAATGGTGCCAGGGGGCTGTAAAAGAATATGTTGCCAATTTCTGCACTATTAAAGGGAAATAGAAAGCCAAATACACAACGGTGCAGGCGGAAAAGTTGCATACCCCGGCCTGTTGGAGTGGAGATTGAGGACACAGTTGGGTGTAAGAGGTAGTTGTAGTCGGAGGTCGGGTGGTGGAGTGATGGCTAGCTTTACAGTCAAGGTCCTTCCACTGAGAGAGAAAAAAAATGCCCCTCCTTCACATCTGATCAATCGGTCAATAACTGCCCCCTCTCTCTTGCGTGTGCACAGGTAGGCTGCTCTCTGTGCATTGCTGATTTGATTTGCACTCATGTTTTTACAAATAATCGATGCTCCGTTTTGACTAACACAAGGGTCTGTGAAATACTACATGAAACCATTGACAGAAATGAAAATAATCAGATATAGTAGTTCTGAATGGTAAAAAGTATTAAAGTATCTGGTGACCCAAACCTACAAGAACCATCTTACTAGTTGTGATCATATTTACTCACTATGACTATCCAAAAATGAACTGAACTTTAATCATTTTGTAAAATATCAGTCAAGTGGTCGAGAATGTTTGGATACTGGGTGTTAAGTGGGCAGGTTATAAGTTGGATATTTATTATGAATGAAATAACCAATCATAAAAAGAATAACCCCAAAGTCCCTCCCGCACAAGTGCAACAAAACAACTCCACTCTTGCTTACTGCCTCTTTGTCTGAACAAATTCATCCCTTCGTTGCTTTTTCTATTAGTTTGGGGAATAAAGAGCGTTCCTTATGCTGTGCTATCTCAGTCATAATACATTTGATTAGGCTCCTTGGTGTCAGTGCATCTACTTGAGAGGCGTGTGTGTGTGCGTGCGTGCGTTTGTGCATGTGTGTGTGTGCGTGTGTGTGTGTGGAGAGGCTGATTTGAAGTCCCCTTGAGTCAGAATGTGTTATTTATTGCTATTAAATGGTTAATTTTCCTGCGTGCCCTCAGGACCTCAGGGTTGGTTAAGACATGATGGAGATAGAGTTGTCAAGGGTTGGTGTGCATGCTTGATGCATTAGGGGAGCAGCCCTGATAGATCCATTAAGAATGTTGCATTTATTTCATTTTTACTCAAACAAAAGGAAAATGATGATGTGATTCAGAAAATTGTATCGTTTTTTTTTGGGTAAGTGTTTGACGTAGCTTCAAGTTTCCAGACAGTAAATCAATCTGCATTAGAGTTGTTCACGTTTAGTCGACCACATGATTAAACCTTGCAAGTCGTCACTAAAATGATTGGTCTGTTCAACAAATTAGCAATATTTTTAAATTGTTCACTACCAGCCGGAGCTGTAGCCCCAGTTAATGGCTACTGTCACTTGCCATTGTTTAGTAATGCTGGATGTAAACCAACACATACAACATTTTGTAACGCAGTATGATTAGCCAGTATTTGATCAGTTTTTGATGTGTGAGGCTGTGTCTGGTTAAAGTGGCATATAACTCCTCATTTCTGGCAACATGTAACCAGCACAGGCATTTGGATGCTAACCTGCAAGGTGGACCAAAGGCTGGTGGTGCTGGCTCTGGTAATGTTAGCCACACTCAACAAACCAATTTGACATTGTGATCCAGTGATTAGCCATATATACAGATATTTTCTAAGTGTTTTCTTACTTTTAGACAAGTTGGTTTGTCTGAATTTTAATTTCAGTTTTAACATTGATATTTAGTTGCTTAAGAACATCCCCTAATTTATGTGTTGCTGTATTTTTCCCATCTTAAACTAGGTAAAACCAAAGCGGCAACCTCCAGTCTAAAAATATGAGTCCAATGCGGAAGTGCTGAAAACTGCAGTTCATTGAGGATCTACTTGAGGCTGGCTCCAGAAGTACCGCATGCACACCAATTCAAAAAAGACGATATTTACAGCAGAAATAAACATGTTTACTGCCTGGTACAAAAGACGAGTGTAGTCTGGATAGCTCATTTCTCGATCGTCACACACTGTGGGGGGGGGGGGGGGGGGGAATTTTTTTTCTAACCACGCAAATTCTAAGATATTTAGATTACGAGTTTTTCAATAAGAGGCACAGCTGACTTGATTGGCAGGCGGGAAAACTGTAGCTGATGGCTAGGAGGCTCAAAGCCCGCCTCTTTACGTCACAATCGCTCGACAGCAGCAATATGGCTGCTGCAGACGATTGGCCTCAAAACAGCGCTTCAGAAACAGATGGGTGACGTCACGGATACTACGTCCATATTTTATAAAGTCTATGGGTAAAACCATTAATCTTTATCAGGAAAACAATGTCATTTTGACATCAGAGTATAAGGTAAATGTAAAAATTCCCTTCATTTCACACTTGCAGACATACACACTTCCTCTCACAGTCCAAAAACATACTTACCAGGTGAATTGGTCACTCTAAAATTGCCCGTAGGTGTGAGTGTGTGCGTGAATGGTTGTCTGTCTCTCTGTGTTAGCCCTGTGATGGGTTGGCAACCTGTCCAGTGCGTACCCTGCCTTCCGCCCGAAGCCAGCGGGGAGAGTTTTCTGAAGTTAAAACAGGAAAGTTTTTATTTTTCCAGCAGCAACAAAGTTGGATTTGTATCTCCTGTAACAAACTTTCATCTTTATTCAACTAAATATGTAATGCTGACATGACTAAATACAATTTAAGCACATTAAATCTACCCTTACCTTGTGTAAAATCCAGGGTCCTGTGTGTGTGTGTATGTCTGAGCAAGCATCTATGGTCTCTGCTCAAGTTTCCTCTCATTAGCCAGTCTTGACAGCTGCGAGAAGAGGCAGAGGAGCCATACTAATCAGCTGACAGTAATAGCACTCTTTACCAGCCCACGACACAAGAGAGGGAGAAAAGAGAGCAAACAAACACCAATTACTGTCCATCATGAAGGGGTGGGGGTGGGGGTGGGGGTGGGGGTGCAACCATGTTTGGGCGCTCTTTGTGATCATGTGCTCCTTGCTACACTCACAGACCAAACAAGAGGGTCAGCAGTGTCCACAGGGAGGATATGAGTATTAGTGTCAAGTAGGAAAACTCTTTTTTTGCTCTCTGACCTGGAGATTGGGACTCTTGTTGAGTTTAATAGTTGAGTTCCTGTTTTGTGTTTGGGTATGTCCTCTTCAGTTTTGGAGCATCCATTACCCATTTTTCATGTGTGTCAGATTGCGGCAGTTTGATGGCAAAGCGGAAACAAAGAGGCAGATAAAAGTGCTATTAGTTTTGATTGGTTGGTAATAGGCCTTTATTCATTAGCCAATGTATTGATCCATCAGTAACCCATTTTGGCTCGTTCCTGACCCATGAGCTGAAACTCAATCCATTTCTGAGACAAGACAAAGTTGACCTCTGCCCCCTCACATGCTTGATCCCAAAAAGAAGATCTGTTTCCCTTGTAATCTGGAGTTCTGTCACCTTACATTGGAGCACTGACATCAGTCTCGTATGAACGTGACGGGCTGCTGGCTGAGAGATTGAAGCAGAGCTGAGTCTGTCTGAACTACGTGGCCTGTGGACGCTGGATTCACTGGGGTCCATTCCTCTGGTCTACTTCTGGGGTCTAGAGTAACACTTTCCCATCCCTCTCAGGGCCACATCCTTGATACCAACAGCTCCTCAATTATGCAGTGACACTGAGAGATCAGCTGTCTCTATGGATGTGGACAAGATAATGTGGTGATACCGAGTGTGCATTACGCCAGTTCCCTGGTTCAGGGCTCTGGGTCTGTGGCCAAGATCTTTAAAAGACAGTAGAGTCAGTTAACCTTTTTTGTTCGTGCTTTCTTGATGCAGGTATTTGGTGCCCTCTATAGAGATAGTAATTCCAAACTGATACAGGTTGTTTGGTTTGAATCAGTTAAAGATTCATAGTCACCAATTGAGTTGTTCATCATTGGTTTTCTAAGCTAAGCAATCTAATACATTACCACCCATGTCATTATACCAAGTGGCAACTTGTGGTATGTAAAATGAAGTTCATGTGGAAGTGCTAAAAATTGCAGTTCCTTAAGTGTCCACTAGAGGCTGGCCCCAAAAGCCAAAGAAAATGCGTTTTTCGACCGCAGGAACTTTCCCCCCGGAACTAGGGACTTTACCCCGGAACTACGTGCGTTTCGACCTGTGGAACCAGGGTCTAAATTTAGTTCATGGGTAGATAATCTCCCCCCTGAAATGCCCCTGCTTGGGGGGGTAGTACTTTTCAAAGTTCCTGGGACTTTAGATGTTTGTGGAGTTTACACAGTTGTTGAAACAGAAGGAGTTCCTGGGAATGCATACCAGTTTAGTTTTTTGTTAAGATTTCAAATTATTAGTTAATATAATTTATTTTCTCCATATGTCACTGGCCTGATTTGCACAATCTACCCAGTGACTTCAGCCCGCGGTCGAAACGCAGACATAGTTCCGGGGAAAGTATTTCTGGGGCTAAAAGACCCGGGAACTCAAAATGCACCTAAACTCAATTAGAGCCAATATTAAAATGCTTATTTTTACAGCAGAATTCAAAACATATTTACTGTCTGGCACAACATTGGTTTTGTCCCCTTATCTTTCTATCTGCAACAACTGTATGGGGGTTGATTTAGGAAAACAAATATCCATCTGCTTTGAGGTATCAAGGTTAAGAATAATACATGTAAAAGAAGACAGCATTTACAAATGGCGACTTATGAGTGAGAACCTACGCTGCAAGTATCACAGTCTGAGATAAACCCTATATATACCCTTATTTTTGTACTGCTAATATTTAGCCTCAGCTATCCTTAAAGACTGGGAACAGTGGGATTTAAACGGCATAGCTATGTTTAAAAGCAACAAAATCCACCTCACAGTACCTCTACAGCTAACTTATATTTAAACTAGCTAAGTGAACACTAGCTTTGTTTATTTGGTACAACAGGATTCACTGGATGACTGTTTCTAGTCTTAGATCTTTAACTTTCTGGACTCTTACTTGTGACACATATGAAGATAGCCCCAAATTAATGTAGTACTGTCAAATTAACATATTTTCTGCACTGATTAAAGTTGTAGATTTGAATTTCAGGATCTTTACATTTTATCATAACCAGACTAAATGTGTCCCCCTTCTTCCAGTCTCTGAGCTCAGCTATGCTAAGTCTCTGCTTGCTCTGTGTGGCATCAGTCTCCTCATTTAAGTCCAAGCAAGTCTGCTAATAAGTGTATTCAACAAAATGTCCATCTACTTTATATACTTTTTGCTGATGAGTTTACATGAATCAATGATGTGTGTAATAAGATTTGAAATAAACAAGTTCCTCTTTTTAAACTACAGTCTCGGTTGAATGGGTCGCTCAGGTCACATTTAGATATTGTTAAGTGGCTTTGAATAGCTGCCTTGATTTCACAGTTCCAAATGACCCGCGATAATCAGGTCATTAAAATGAGCCCATTCTCCACATCTGACACACTTCCACTCCCGCCTCATCTGAATAACAAATCAGCTCTGGAGTGCTTTCTCAAACAGAAGGAAGGAAAAAAAGAGAGGAGGGAAAACCGACTTTCTCTTTATTTTCAGTTTAACCTTATCTCTATATTCAGGAGTAAAAAAGGTAAGTAAGCTAGAGGGGGGAAAGGTCCCGTCAAAAGTGCCAGTGCCTGTGTGAAAGTACCCGGTTTCTTAATTCATCCCTTAGGACCGGATAAGTCTATCAATCTGTTAAATTGGAAAGCCATTAGGTGCCCTGGTTTATGTGTTTCAAGCTGTTAACTAGAGGCTGATTGATTGTTGTTCCTTTGATGGGATATGCTGATCTAATCTCACTGTGTGCACGTTTGCAATAAATTACACAATTCATTTCCCCCATTTAGAGGGGGGGAAATCACACCTCCAGGCATGCCTACGCTCTGCAGGCAAAAGAGCAGGGAACCTATTTTATGGCGCCATTTAGCCAGCAAGCTTTCAGCGATCCCAGCCTTCTTTCTAACCCCCTCCCCTCGCCCTCTACCCCTCCAAAAAATCGAAGCATAATCAAGGTGTATGTTTAGAAAATTTATTGTTATAATTTTCCCCCATAATCTCTTCCATTTTCTCCTAGCCATGCCGACATAGATCATCATCTAAAAAGAGAAAATGGATAGCAGTTTAAAATTTATCGGTCTTTGATTCTCAATTATACGTGTTTATGACTTCATCTGTCTTCAGTGACTTCAACCTTTTCCATTATGGTGGAATATTGTTTGTACGGAATCCATTAAATTCACAAGGCAGGACTCTAATGGTGGGGCTGCAGCGATTTGCAGAGGGAAAAGTTTTGAAAGGTTGGCTTTAGGAAAAGCGTGGCTGTTATGACACAAGAAATTGCTTTATTGATGGGCTGCTCTGCTGCCTGTGCATTTGGCCATTTGTTACCCGGCCCATATCTATATCTCAGGCTGACACTGATGAGAACTTTTCTGTTGCCCTCTCCAGATTACCGAGTTGTAATGACACATACGGGCAGACAGGCAGGCTGGGTAAAAGCTGACGATCCAGGGCAGAGCTTTTGGAGGTACAGAGGGTGGATATTGAGGCTGGGTGCCTGCAGGGCTCAGATGAAGCTGCCCATAATGGAGAAAAAGGGCTACTTTGCTGCTATGACTGTTTCCATCCAAACCTTACAGGGGTCATCATCTCTGCTGAGAAACAATAAAGGAAGAGAAGAAGTGATAAAATGAAAGCAGGAGAGATAAAGAAAGGGATATGACTTCTATGTCCCATAGCTACACATAGGGATCATGTTAAATGGGGATTTCAGATGATTTCTGAAAGGAAGTGATCATGCACTGAGGGAGTTTCACTGCAATGAGTCCATTTGCCACAAAACTGTCACTCCCCTCCTTAAATGCATATTGTTTCCTGTTTACACAGGAAGTAACAAGATTCCCTCTAGTCAAGTGGCCGCTGAAGTGTTCCAACCCGGATGACATTGAGCTCCTTCGACTGGCTGGTGCAAGAGGCCGAGTAAAAGCTAATCAGGCTGTAATTCAAGATTCGCCTGGCCACTTAGGATCAATACCTGCACAATCCCAATTAAAGCTTGCCGGGTCAGTGGAGGGCCACCAATTCTCTTACAAGTTAAAAGCAATACTTAAATCCAAGCAATCTCAGCGTGGCCTTCGTTTGGTTTAATGGCTCAACAAGAGCGTCCAGTTAAAAGTGCAAGAAGGACACAGGGCAGACAGGTTACAGTGATTCAATGCTGCCGTTTTGTGTGGATGTGGTTTGACGCCAAGGTGTTGTTCAACAGGATTCTGTGCAAACTCTGTTTTCAATTCCTCATACCAAGGGGAACAACAATGTGTTCTGAAGGGTTTTATGCATGGATAGTGTTTCATCAGCTGACATCCATGTTTACCCACGAGTCATTTTGTACTAGTACGTTATATTTACTCTGACAGGCTTGTAACGCAGCAGAGCCGGAGCATTGCTGTTATTCGAACAGGATAAAAACTATTCATAGCCCCAGAAACAGTGGAGTAAAGCTGTTCAATGTATGCCCTACTCTAAATACATTTGTGTACCTCATACTTAACTCATATATATAACAAGTTTAACTACTATTAACTGACTACAAATGAAAATTGGATGTACAAGACCTCTAAATTGTATAATATGACACATAATTACAATTGAAACTATCACTAACAATGATGAAACACATTAAATGTGCTAAAAAAACAAAACAATAATGATGATACAATCTGTACTGAGGCAATTAATAGTCATTTAGTGTTATATTGCAAATGCATGTTTACTTTAAAAGGTATTGTAAATGCAGAACCTTAACTTGCAAAGGCATATTTTTGCATTGTTTTCAGACAGCCATGCTAACATGCTAACACATACTGTAATACATCAATGCATAAGCAAAAAATAATCTAAAAACATCGACATAACTCACAGGGGCTGTTTTATTTTTGACCATGTGAGTTCCTTCACTGAGCAGGCATACATTGCTAATAATGGTTGCGCACTCTATATTACAGTGTTAGTATTTTTCACTATTCATTCTTTTGCTCGAGTAAATAATCTGAATATTTCCTCCACCGCTGCTCAGAACTCAAAACACAAACTCGCAGTACCACCGTCAACATCTCACATTCTCTACTATTTTTCCCCATTATCCCTCCGTTCCTCTCCCTCTGAGCTTGTGCTGTTGCATCCATGTCTTTTATCACAATCTTGACCCACAGAAAGGAATTCTCACAAGATATCAAAACAAAAATCTATATTTAATATGGGAGCAATTACAAAGCGAAGTTGGCTGCACAGGGCCGTTGTCACCAGAGCGCGTGTTTTTCATCAAATAGGTCATTAGATGATGATGGATGTAAACCTATAAAGTATCTAAACTGGACCTTTTAACAAACCACGAGCAACACTATCATTTCTCTAATAGAACCTGCTGACCGTGTCATTCCCTCCTGCCATTTGTCATTTTTCCTTGTGAAATAATCAATATCTGGGCGCTTTGAAATAAATAATATAAAAGTCATGGTAACCTACCCGAGGAGCAACAAAAATAGACTTATGGGGCATTCAGAAGGCCTATATAGCCTCTGGGCACTGTGTACTGCATGTTTCTAATCGATGCATAATATGAACTGTATTCTTGAAAACAAAGAGCTCAGGATCTTAGTTTGTGCAGTTTGTTTTCAGGGTAAACAGCTGTTGTGTTCCTTTTGTCCTAGGTGAGGCATGTTGAGTACTATTATTGCATGTATATTGTACTAAGTTTGTCTGTGGCTTTTTATTCTACTGGCACATAATCTATTTAACTATTCAAAAATAGAAAAGAAGAATCAAGCCTCTAAAATGAATGCCTAGAGACACTTGATAAACTGTGTATATTGTGTCATAGTGACAGAAAGTTGCCTTTGTTTGGCAAACATCATAAAAAAAAACATTCAACCCATTAGACAATTAAAACATATCAAGAGTTTAAATAAAATACAAATTAAATGTAACCTGTGCTACTTTTGACAAAGTCAGCACTGTTTTGGATTCAATTCAGCACAATTATTATTGATCATTTTAATAGTGTGTTTAATGTGTAATTCAATCTCAAAGATCATTGGTGTGAGCACAGATGCTACTATTTTTGTACACCTATCAATTTGGCAAGGCTTCTTGTTGTGCATGTCAGCTATGATATATAACCCCAATTCCATAAGAGTTGGGACGTGATTATGTGCAAAATGCAGTTTGGTATCTTCTTGTTGTATTGTGCAAGGTCTTCCCCAAAATGGCATTGTCTGGATGGCAGCATATGATGCCCCAAAACCTTTATTGTTGGGCATTAATGGTGCCTTCCAGGATGTGCAAACTAGCCATGCCATATGATCTTATACATCTCTGTACCATCAGGGATGCTGCCTTTTTGAGCTGTGCTCTGACAACAAGCTGGGTGGTCCCTCTTCTCTTTACAGTGGATGATACAGCATCCATGATTTCAAAAAAGAATGTCAGATTTTAAATTGTCAGACCACAGGACAATTTTCCACTTTGCCTCAGTCCATCGTAGAGGAGCTCGTGCTCAGAGAAGTCGCCAGTCTTTCTGGATCATGTTTAAATATGTTATGCATGGTACAGTTTTAACCTACTTTTGTGGATTGCAGTGAGAAACAACGTACAATGGTTTTTAGACTTGATTTGAGTCTGTGCAGTGATTTCTACCCAGTGTCATGTCTGTTTTTTAATGCAGTCCCACAAGATCATGGCCATTCAATATCAGTAATCAGTCATGTCACTTTTGTACAGAGATTTGTTCAGATTCTCCAGATCTTTTAATGATGTCATGTACCATTAGTTGATGAAATCCACTCAGGAACAGGCTTTGCTGAACACAATGGAAATTTCCAAGCAGGAACAGTTTAACCCATTTTCCCTTTGAGAGACCCCGAAAAACAAACCGTCTTATATTCTGGATTTTATGGTTATACCTGTTACAACCTATCTATTGCCCACCATTCATTATGAGAAGCAGCAGTCTATTCATTGTGTTCAGTAGTTTTATGGAGTGTAAAATTAACAGCAATATTTCAAAACAGGAAATTACTAGACTTTCTAAGAGCAACCTTGTCTTCCTATCAAGTTTCTGGAGAGGTGTTCATTTTCTTTAAATACTGATTAGGTATCTTGGAATAATGTGAATTTATTTAAATGTGTACATACGGGAAGTTCCATCAAAATGAGCACACTTTGTGCCTCTTTCTTAGAGTGCTATCACATACCTGCGATGATGACCAGGCAAAGCAAACAGTAATTACACCACAGTAACAGGATATCTCCACTTGAGCAGCTAACTTAATGAATAACACGTGTTAATTATATGGACACAAGGTTGTGTGTACGAACTCTCCATCTGATGGAGGGAAAAGTACAATGGCGTCCAGAGCAACCTTTAGCTGGTCACTACTTTTCAAATAATAAATGTCTCTAATGAATGGATTGTTAATATGATGATTAATGAGTAAAATAAAATTAGTTAGGTCACAATAGATGATCACACTGCATTAAAAGACAAACAGAAAAACAGTCTTCTGCCTTCTTGTTTGGGTTTCAGACAAACATGTTTTTATTACATTTTGGGGAGAATGTTTGAGCTAACTGGATGGTTATTGTAACCTGGTCAATAAAGAAAACGCACCTGACCCCGGTCTTAAAGCCTCACCCACATAACCAACATCATCACCCTACCTGATTTGTCTTGTGGGCTCCTACCTCTTGCCCCTACATTGGAGGCGAGTCCCCACAATGTGATTAATACAAGCATCTTATACTGGCACTCCTTTTTTTTTTTCCCCACACACTTGCATTTCCCCCTCATGGCCCATAGAGGACGCTGTCCCCTTGTCTTTCTTCTACACCAACCAATGGACTGCTTTTTAACAAGTCAATTAATATCAATGAGTGAATATACATAGCACATTTACAAAGAGTGCAATCTGAGGGATGAATTAACCAATCGATTAGGGAGGAATAAATGACTGTGCGACCCGCAGACATGCTGGAAGTGGCCCTCGCTGGAAATCAATGAATTAGAAATATGAATCTAATCGGCCTTTGGTGACACGTCGAGGAGCTGCAGCCTGATCTCTGCAAATGAAATAGCTGCAAACACTGAGGGACCTTGTGGGCAATGGAACTGTCACCGTTCTCTATTAGTTTAATCTACTTATGTTTTGTAAAGTTACAGGATTAGTATTTTAAAGAATTCATCAAAGCTATAGAGTTTAGTTTATAGGAAATAATAAACATGGATAAAAAGGAAGACTAATCCAAAAGTTTTGCTGTGTTTGAGTTGTTGCTATTTTTTCCACGAGTTGGCATGGCAGTGCAATTGTCATGTGCTTTTTGGTTAGCTGTACAAGTTTAATATTCATTTTATAATAAGGCCTATATATTGCTATATTCAAAACCATCTGTTTGAACGGACTCCATAAGAAATCACAAGATTGGGGCCCTGTTGCAAGCTTCATGTACAGGCCTTTATACCATTAAGACTACAATTTAAAGTACATTTTTTAAGTAGTTTTGTTTAATAGAAAAATCATATTTCTAACACCTACGATCTACTCACAGCAGCTGATTTTTTGTGAAAGTGGTTGAAAATGTTTCTCTTAAGAATTAAAAAAACCCTGTAGTTTATGATCAAACTAAATCACTCATAATATTTGTTGCGTTTATCCCAAACCTTCCTTTTTGGCGCTAACAGCCCTGTGCTCATTTGCTGCCTAATTGGACTGTATGAGACCAATAACAGGCGAGCACACAGCCTGCAGCCAGAGCGTGCAGAAGGGGGGAGGATGCTCTCTCTCTCTCTTTCTCTCTCCCTCTCTCTCCTCACAGTCTCTCCCTTAATCCCATTTGCCATTGTACATGCCCAATCGCCTATACTTTCCGCATTTAACTTGGATGACATTTTTATTTCATCATTAGCATCAGACGCGAGACTGACTGACACGGTGGACACGGTTTGCGTTTTGACAGAGCCCGGAATGACACATCTCGGTGGTTTTACGCAACTTTTTGCCGTACAAACATTTTATTTGATTATTTTTCTAGCCTAGAAGGACGCGTGTTTTGACGCGCTCTCCAGGTGTGAAATCGAGCCTCCGCGTAAAACCGCAGAGAAGACTAAAACAGGGACTCCTCACAGGCAGGATATCCACAGTCTGTAAGTCAGCCTCGTATTCGTCCTGCTCTTTAATTCCTACTTCCGTGGTCCTCCGCGTTCAGACCACAGCCACAGCGATGCCAGAGACAACGCAAGAGACGTGCGCTCCGGCCAAGGACTCTCCTTTCTTTATCAAGAACCTGCTCAACTGTGACAGCAAACCGTCAAAACCAGACCCGTGCTTGCTGCCACCAAGGCGGCCTTGGAGGGAGGATTTTCTCTTTCCCAGGTCGCGGACTTCACCTTTCCACGCTTCGACCTGCCCACACAGAGGTTCAGTCTACCGGCTCACTACCTGGAGCGCACCTCGGCGTGGTGGTACCCCTACACCCTCGGCGCAACCGCCCACCTGCACAGAACTGAAAGTAAGACTCACTCAGAAAAAACATTTATTGTATGTTATAGAATTTAACTTTTAAGCAAGATTGTGTAGCATCTCTAGCTTTTGAATGACACGGTGTAGTTGGAGTGTTGCTCTTATATCATTCAAATAGACAGGGAAAACTTTATTTTCCAAATACACATCATGTATTTCAGCAAGATATCCCATGTGCGTTTTTTGACGCATTATTCCTCGTCATTGCACTTCCTCTTCAAAATAACGCCATAAAAGTGGAGTTTCGTGCACTTTGCTGTTATGAAATAATGATGCAGGGTGCAAAGTGATTTGGAGCCTTGTCCTCTTTATGTAGGCCTATTTTGTTATGCCACGACGCGGGATAATAGATCAATAAGTGACACACTGAGCATAAAATGAAGTAGACATCATCAAATCATAGGATGAGGGTGACGATGCGCAGCGTGCTTTTGATTTGTCTATTGGCGCTCAGTATGAACGTGTTACCCAAGAGGCTCGGTCACTGACAGCGTCTTTACCTGCCTGTTCCTCTGATTTATTCATGTGGGGTTTAACACACGCTGATGTGAATGTCAGTACCAAGTGTTCCTGCAAAGATATAAAGATTTTGACTGAATCTTAAAATGAAATGGATAATTTAAAGCTGATTTAACAAATATTAAACACATGTTTATTTATTTAAAAGTCTGTTTCAGGTGTGGGGTCAAAATTAAATGTTGAATTTATTTGAATACAGTGTTGTCAACTTCTCTTATTTTTCATACACTTTTCTATAACTATTTAATTTCCCACATAACAACAGTCTGTTCAACAGGCCATAGTAATACAAATACATTCATTAATTTAAACTAAAGGCCCCAATATTTATGCCCATTTTTTCCCTGTCTTTTTCCAGTTATCGAGAAACCAGGAGCCAGAGACTCCTCTCCAACCTCGGGCACAGACAGAGACTCGCCGGAGCTTGTCCTCAAGTCCGAGCCAGACGCCAAAGACGACGACGAGGACGATGACCACAACAACAACAAAAGCGGCGATGAGATCATCCTGGAGGAGAGCGACACGGAAGAGGCCAAAAAAGACGAGCTGGATGAGTGGAAGAAGAGGGACGACGACAAGAAACCGTGTCGCAAGAAGAAGACACGCACAGTTTTCTCCCGGAGCCAGGTGTTCCAGCTTGAGTCCACCTTCGATATGAAGCGCTACCTGAGCAGCTCGGAGCGCGCCGGTCTGGCCGCGTCTCTGCACCTGACGGAGACTCAGGTGAAGATCTGGTTCCAGAACAGGAGGAACAAGTGGAAACGGCAGCTGGCAGCGGAGCTGGAGGCCGCCAACCTGAGCCACGCGGCAGCGCAGAGGATAGTCCGGGTGCCCATCCTCTACCACGAGAACTCGGCCTCTGATAGTGGAGGCTCCGCCGGGAACGTGCCCGCGAGCCAGCCGCTTCTCACCTTCCCGCACCCGGGCGTCTACTACTCCCACCCCATCGTCACATCCGTACCGCTGCTCAGACCGGTTTGAGGAGAGCTGGACAAAAGCAACTCTCTCTAAAAAATAAAGACTGAATATTTTTGTACAACTGACTGAATGAAGAAAAAATAGACACAGTGACAGGCCTACATGGACCTTTATTATGGGAAATATAATGTGTCATTTTCTATGAGGGTGTCGTTTACACGTGATCCGACAACTCAGATCCCATGTTTATTATTATTAGTGTTATTATTATTAATATTAATATTATTATTATTATGCGGTATCACCTCAGGAGTCCACCTGCTTACACTGCCTGATGAGTGTCTTTTATTTTCCCCCTTGATTTTACATCATGACTGTTTCTAGGCTGCAGGTCAAAAAAGTTTGTTTACAAAGTTGAACGGCTCCAATGCGCGTGCCTGCTTGTTATTTAACACAATTATTTTGAATTATTTCACATTTTCATACCGATAATGCGCAACACACTGACGGTGAGCTGTGAATCAATTCGTCCACTAAGCCAGATACACACTATATATTTTAATTTTCAACTTTGGATATTATTGATGAGCCTTTGTTGTCCTTTTTAAAGCTATTGCTTTCTAAGCGCGTGACCGGGGACAATCAAAACACTCTGGACTGTAAAATAATCCTGTAGCTTTATGTTTAGTTTTAGTGACTCTCACTCTTGTTCTCTCTACATGGACGCGTCCTTCGAGCACAAGCGGGAGCTCCAGTGTGTCCTAATCTTCTTTGTGTTTTGGAACAGGCAAAAATATCGACGAAACACTGGTGTAAAAATCTGTAAATGTATATATTTAATGAGTAACGGGGGAAGAGGGGCTGCTACCTCCGGCTTCTCCTTTGTACAGAAAAAACAACGTTTTGATATTGTCATGCTGAACCATGTTGTGAAATAAAAGGAGAATATTCCTCACTTTTTAGGATATTTTTGTACGAATTTTGTATCCATTCATGGAGTAGAAACCCTCAGGTACATCAATGACCACGTCAGGTTGAATGGAGTCATTTTATAATTAACATATTTAAAACATTTTCGACACAAATCTTCGCTAGTTTTGTGCGCCAAGAGACTCAAACATTTATTAAAAGTAGACCATGTACTAAAATGATGTTCTGATTTTAGATACACACACACACACACACACACCACACACACACACACACACACACACACACACACACCACACACACACACACACACACACACACACACTTGTAGCTTGAGCAGGTGGGTCTCTGCAATCATCTTAGTGTTATTCACTTTAAAAACGTTGTTTTACATAAAAAGCTGCTCGGTCAATTAGATGCGTAATTGGCACCATCTTGCCAAAATGATGGGTAATGTATTCAGAGGAGGGCATTACTCCCTGAGTGTGAGCTGCTGCTGTCTTTTAACATATTTCTCCCCCTCTCTCGGCCTTCTGTGTGTGTGTGGGTGTGTGTATGTGTGTTATGAGGTTAATATCACGATCTATGGCTTGTATCTCCACCTAACTGGTTTTCACAACTGTGAAGTCTCTATTTGTTTTTTATTTATTATTTAGATGGTCAATTTAATCAGAAAAAAACATCTGGTCATGACTTAGTTTTCTGTTACTCTATTGACAGACGTAGTTAATTTATTTATTTGTTTTTTACAACAGTCATTTACAATGTCACTTATATTTGACCACTGCATAGCACACTTGTATTAGGTTACAAACACATTTCATTAAACTAGCACAACCATTCTCCAATGTTTTTCCAAGCCTTTACTACAACAGCTCAGAATAGCTCCAGTTTGAAAGCTTGTAGTGGACTAAAATACAGACTCGTCTGTGGAGGAAAACACATTAATGGTGTAAAATTTCAATTAGAGTTAAATTATTAATCTGGTACTTTGTAACACCTATGACCCTACAGGTGTCACTGCACACTTAATCACACCGTCTCAATGAGAGCATGCAAACTTTCTAAATTAAATTAAACAGCGATATGAAAGAGAAGTAATGAAACAAAGAGAGGCAGAAATGTCGAGATACTGGTGCAAGTTTTCATGCAAATTAACTTGTGTACGTTCGTATTTCTTTCTTTTTATAGAACACTAAGGCTGAGTCAGTGTGACAGATTGGAATAGCCTCAAACAATTATTTAGGATATTGCATGTTTGGGATGATCAGTGAAATGGCTCTGAAAAATACACTTTAAAACGCTATGGCGAGTGTAGATGCTTTTTATGTGTTCAAGGAAAGAAAAGTGACAGCAACACACTTTGATATTACAAGATGCAGGTCAGACTGAACCTAAGCCAGAGTATTTAACAGTTAATTTATTATACATAATGAACATTAATACTTCTAGTAATTATTATCTTATTTCATTGTTTTTTTTCCACAAAAAATGGATGTTCTGTCGTTACATTTAGCGCAGCTTCATGGGGAAGAAGGCTGTGAGTGGAGTACAAGGAGTAGACCATTAAGTATTAAATATATACAATCAAGACTCTTTTTTTAAAGCAAAGTTAAAAAAAAAAAAAAAAAGTAAGCACCCTGTGTAGCATTCATATCCAGAAATCGATCAGATTACAGACTTCAGGTGCAGGACATTTGCAAAGGACGTCTACCTGTATCTACATGCTCTCTTATATTAAAGTGTATTTGACGCACAGGCAGAAAAACTCATGATAGCTTCACTGTTGAGGGCAGTTAAGCAGCAATCTGAGGTTTCAATCATTTTGCAATTCATAGGTTACATTAATGCATCTAATAACACAGTGTAGCCTAATGCACTTAGATTGGTCAAGCATGAAAATATCATAGGTAAAAGTGTTGAATTTAAATATAATCTATAAGCTTGTGAGTAAAAATCAACAATGCAGGCACGTGTTCCCCTCAGCCCGTGCACAGTTTGCCTGAAAGGTCATTTTCTGTTTTCATCTGCAGTTATTGGGAATGAATCCTTCAGCAATAAACTCCATGATGACCTCATCAAGAGACAAAGGGTCATTCAAATATCGTCAGATCACCCAAGTATTGACGTGTACCTACCGCGCACACTCAACACGGCCCCATTACTGCAAATTAATAGATTGGTATGGCATTATTCCTCTGGCACATATCGATCCGTAAACGTCTGCATCATATCGCGTCAAATAAGAGCAACGTTCAGGCACCGATTCGGCCCCCGCGTATGACCTTGATTTGTGCGCATAAATTGAAAAAATACCACTCGATAATTCCCATTTGCGCGACATCTTTATGTAAAGGAGGAAAGGGAGCGGGGCCAAAAATCAGATAAAGTACATTTGCAGAAACGGGGGCAAACGGATGTGACCGGGGACTGTGCTCAGAGTATTACATTAAAATGGAGAGCTGAATGGGTAATTTGAAGCCCTATCACAGGTTTTAGTGCCAGTTTGGAAACACACAAGTGGCCTGACCACCTTCCTAACGCTGGCCTTTCTCTGTCTGTTAACATGTGTGGTTTAAGTTTGTTACAGTGGGACTTAAAAGCGAGTTTTAAAGATTAAATCGTGTATTTAGGGGTCAGGTTGTTGCATGGCACAAGCTTAAAGAACAAAGTATGTTTCTCCTATGTTCTGCAAAGTTTGGCAGAAGGTTTTCCATCATATTAAAAATCATGGCTTGGTGATATTTCAATTTATGTTGTAGGAAAATAATGTAGAATGTTCAAAGTTAATCTTCAGCTATCAAGTTTTTCATTCCTCTGAGCAAAATGTGCCAAAAGAGGTGTGTGTTCAAAAGTTCAACCAGAAACACCTTTATAAAGCTTTCTGGTGCAGATACAAACTCCTGGTGGATTACCATAACCAACTCACACCAAACATGAGGCATCCTGGTCTCCTCGTGTCCCTGTTTGTGTGACGCGTCCAACACAAGCTCGTGCGCTCGAACCACTCTTTTGACACCTCTTTGGAAAGGGGAAATCTTGTGTTAAAGCCATCCCATTTGCTTTGCTGATTGAATGCAGAGCATCAGATTTTCATCAAAGTTCTATTAAGTGAAACATAGGTTGCGGGGCACCGTCTGATTGGAACAGTTTAAATTTTAATTGTGTTTTTAATTTGACATATAGTTGCTGTGAAGAATGACAGTGAAACGCCGAGGGGCGGTCGATTTTCTTAATTTCTCCCCGAGGAATTGTGAGTCTATCAGGGCAGTAGATTGGAAAGCCATTAAAACTCAATGGTTAGGTTGTTAATTGGAACTTGATGGATAGGAGCCTGTGGATAGGCTGTACTGATCCAATCTTCCTGACTTTGTGTTTTCCAATAAATTACCCAGTTCATTTCCACACTCAGATTACATAAATTGTACACCTCCAGGGCTCGTGCGCTCTGCTTGCGTTTACAACTCTCTCTCTTTTTCTCTCTCTTTCACACACCACACACACACACACACACACACACACCACACACACACACACACACACACACACACACACACACACCTCCTGAAAAAAGAGCAGGCTCCGCTTTCTTGAATGAAAATCGAAACATAATCAACGTTTATACTTAGAAAATTTATTGATATCATTTTCTCTGGTAATTTCCTTATTCTAGAGTTGGACACGCCATACATCATAATACACACGTGTAAAGGGCTCTTTGTTTAATATTTATCGAAGCTTGATTCCCAGATCAAAGCGCCTCATAACTTCATCTGTCTTTCTCAGACCTTTCTCTCCTGCTAAAGATCTTGTTCTGTTATTGCGGTAGGGCGGCCATACACCACCTATCATTGTGATAGAGCACGAGCTTAGGCCCGCGCGCCTTGCTGTTTTCTGGCTGTTTGGGGCCTCGCTGGAGCTCTTTGAAAAGCTAAAAGAGGAACATTTCCATACTAATAGAAAGAACAACACTTCCCAGCTTAGAACGCCACCTTTGACATAAAAAACCGCGCGTGTAATTCATTCAGTGCTGCACAACAGCAGCTCGCTCTGTCCACTATCTCTGTGATGAACTCATCTCACTTTGCTAAAGTCGTCTGAAAGTGACGCAGGCGGCCACACTGACACAAAGGTCTTTGTTTGAAAAGAGCGGCATATAAAATAAACCCATTAACTGTCATTGCAGATTTCACGCCTTATGTGTAAGCACCATAAATCCAGCACCCGGCCCCGACTGCCCTCATATATTTGCCCCCCCTTCAGCAAAGCCTCCCCGGCGTAAGCGTTTTGTTAAGATCGTTAAGCAGCTGCTGGCCCCGCTGCCACCTTGACGATATTTACGCGTGGATCCAGATGCTTCTGTCTGGCCGCTTTGATGACGACACAAGCTGCCACCATCATCATCATCATGAGCACCTTCATCAGGGTTCTTACTCGTTGTTTTCTGCCTTTTCTTTGCCCGTCTTCTTCACACCGAATGCCGGTTGTGTGGCTACCGGGAAGGGCGCTGACATGATGATTAAAGCTGACCATTTGTAATGTGTCTGGGGCTCCCTTACAAAGCAGTAAAAGAGGGATAATGTGCCCGAGCATGCCGGCTCGAGCCCCGCAGCTGTCCCTCAGACACACACACACACACACACACACACACACACACACACACACACACACACACACACAGAGCATGGGTGGTGAAGGTGGGAGGAGGGTGGTTCTCCTCTCACACAACACACACAAACACAGACACACGTGCGCGCTCCAGTCTCAGCCCCACCACCTCCAATCAATTAGTCAATCAATTAGCCGGCCTCCACTCCACGCGCGGTCATCACGAGGCAGATTAGCTCAGTAATGATCAAATTAATTCTTAATCGCAGATAATGGACGCGGAATGAGTTTATTATTTTCAGGAAAAATGAGTTAGGCCTCTGTATTAGTTCCAAGGCTGTGCGCGTGTCACCGTCACTCACTCTGGATAATTTAGCATGAACAGGATTATAGAGAGAAGACATGACGGCTCTTTGGCGTGGGGTCATCCTCAGTTTACTGAGCCTTTTCCTGTTTGTACTGGTCGTATGATGGATTATAGAGACAGTGTATATCTTTCATAAATCACATAACCAAATCTTTTTTTAAAGCTCTCTTAATATCTAAACCATATGCCATAATTCATAGGATATATAGCAAAAACACACAACTCGGTTTTAATAACTTCTATTATTTCATTATGTTAGATCATTATAAATATTAGCTACTAAAATTGCATGAAAGTTTTGATGCTTTCTCAAGCATTAAAACCTGTAATGAAATTTGTTTTAATGCAATATAAATCAACGCCCCATGTTCTGATCAATACAATCCCTAAAGAAGCACATTTAAACATTAACACAACTGCTCTGATTGCACCTGAATGCAGGAATGAGCGCCCTTGGTCTTCGTCTCTCTCGCTCTCCTCCTCTCATCTCAAAACCTTGACAGGAGTTTGAAATTTCCGGGCTTCTGTCTGCGCATGTGATTGGCCCACGAGGAGCTTACCTACATGCAAATGAAGCAACGCAACCTTGCTGCCTCTGAGCCAGAGCGTGAGGAGGAGGACCAGGAATACACTCATGTTCCCCGAGCTGTAGAAAAAACACCTTCAACTCCTTTAATGTTAAAACTCCACAATTAAACAGGCGAAAGAGAAAAAAAGAACAGAAGACAAAAGACGCTTCCGTAATTTTTACGCACGACTCGTGTAGGAAGCAATAACGGAATACAAAGGGAGAGACAGATTCAGTCAATACTTCAATACTGTTATGAAGCGAGAATGAGTAGCGCAGAAGACAGCGGGAGCAAGTGCTCGTCGGGCCCGATTTCCAGCTTTACCATCCAGTCCATTTTGGGCACGCCGTCCGATGCGCCGCGCTCCGGGACCAAAGAGCTCTCCAAGGGGCCACCGGCACCTCCGAGGAGGCGTTCACTGTCCGTGTCATCCGAGGAGGAGTGCAGCGGCGGGGAGGACTCAGCGGACTGCTTCTGCTCCGATACGGGTCACAGCGAGCCATGCAGCCAGCACCAAGCCCACAACTTCTGTTTAGGTATGGAATAACCTATCATTATTATTACTTCATGATGATGATTATTATTAGTTGTATTATTTGTACTATTATTATTGTTATTATTATTAGGCTATAGAGGAAGAAGGGGATCAATTGTTAAAGTGAAAAAAAATGAAAGTCATCCTCATTATTTCTGAAAACATTGCTTGAAAGTAGATTTAATTATTTCCTATCTTTTTTTAAAACGACACCGAAAAATAAATAACAACCAGGCCGTGCTGTTTGATGTTTTTGTTTGCACTTCAGCTCACATTTCATTAGCTTGTGTCTGTGACTGTAACACTCACATGCAGCCCATCCACTCCCACTTGTTCCATCATGTGCACACTATCATCGCAGCAGCAGCAGAAGAGTGGAAGGTCGAATAATTAGCCCTCTGTCTTTCCTCTCGTTTCAAATTTAATTGAGCCTGCTAATTGATGAAACATGTTTCTAAAATGGCTGCACTACACGCCGTCAATTGGGCGTTAAATAGAGCGAGATTTAATTAATAGCGTACTGTACTACAGCGAGCATACTCGTACTAAATTGTTTATTTAAAAAGTCACCGGCTTTCCACAGAAAAAGTCAGGGTTCACTCTTGACGAACTCTCAAACTGAGCATGTCGAAAAACGTGAAATCATTTTACTCAATAGACTTACAAATAGTGTTCTAAAAACATCTGTGTTTTAACTGTGCTAACATAATCTCCTTCTCCTCCGGCTCGCGCTCAGGTCCCGCCAAAGGACTCCTGTCTGGGAATGACGGGCTCGCGCGGCGGCCGCACCTGCCACAGCCTCTGCTGCAGGATTACAAGGAGGAGCGCGAGAGACCGTGCCACCAAATGTCACCTCTGTCCGAGGAGAGACAGTCAGACGGTACGGACAAGCAGGGCAACTCGGCCAAGAAGAAGACGCGCACGGTTTTCTCCCGGAGTCAGGTGTATCAGCTGGAGTCCACCTTCGACATGAAGCGCTACCTGAGCAGCTCGGAGCGGGCCTGCTTAGCCTCCAGCCTGCAGCTGACGGAGACTCAGGTCAAGACGTGGTTTCAGAACAGGAGGAACAAATGGAAACGGCAGCTATCAGCCGAACTGGAGGCGGCTAACATGGCCCACGCCTCCGCACAGACACTCGTGGGGATGCCGCTGGTTTTCAGAGATAACTCCTTACTGCGTGTTCCGGTTCCCCGGTCTATCGCCTTTCCGACGCCCCTGTATTACCCGGGAAGCAACCTGCCAGCGTTACCTTTATATAACCTGTATAACAAGATTGAGTACTGAATGACTCTGCTGTATGTTCACCACTGCAGTCCACGTAAAAACAAAAACATTCTCATAAGTGTCTCCACATAACCGCTGTATATTAATTGTACCACTTTATTTGTTGAGGATATTCTTATTATGCAGCAGCTGTAAGTCCTTTAAGAAAGCAATCAAGCTTCCCTAAATGTATAAAATACACCATGTGTATAATTAATTCTAATAAGTTTTGTACTTTTATTTTCCCTCTCCTCCGTTAAGTGAGAAAGTACAGGAGTTTAGCATTCATATCACACAGACTCCACAAAACACTTTTACACAGGTTTTTTATTCATATAGGTTTATCAGATACACCGCAAAGCAACAGTCATTTTATTTCACCTGACAGGAAAATATTAAGTTCAAGTGAAAATATCATCCTTTCTATTGTAATTTAGACCTCCAATAATAACCTTCTCATTCAATAAATTTTCTATTTCAGTGAAATTTGGGCTTGTTTGGTTTCATTTTATGTACTTTTTTGTGTTTTTGTATTGCCAGGAAAAAAATTTTATATACGGAAAGCAAACACCTGTAGTTTATAATAAGCCTAAATTTAAATCCCTTTTAGTTGCTTGAAACTTCTTGTCCTTTGAAGAGCAAACATATAGTAAAACAACAAATGTATCCTGTCATTAATACAGAATAATACTCTCTGTATGTTAAAGACTCAGGACATAGTCAGAAATGAGTGGTGAATTACTCTTTAAAGCTGCAGTAATTTTCATCTGGTGTGTTTTATTAGTTTAAATATGAGCAGCTGTGCTTTAACCCTGGCTAAAGGGAGGACAACAAACCTACAAGGCAGTGTCATTTAAAATTATGACATTACTGTTTATACCATAGAGTTTACACTGCTGTTGTTTGACCCCTCTTAGACATCTAATTTTGTTACCATATGATTCTATTGAATGAGACACAAGGCTGTGAGCCTCTTGACAGCTGCATTTTAATTGCAGCGTGTGTCTGCAGAGAGACGCGGTGCAAAATGTCATAAATTTACCCATTTGCAGAGCTCACGCTGTTGCTTCTAGATTGTTTTTTCCTTTAGTGCAAAATAAAACATCAAGCAGTGTCTATTATCACGCACAGGCTTAAAAGTAAGACTTTGAGATTCATTTTTAATCCATAAACAGTGCTAGTAGCTTGATCAATCTGATGTAAATCAAGAGATTAAAAACTAAAACGAATACATACAGAAGTGACTGAGAGGTAGAAAAGGCACAGTGCATGGAGGTAAAGAGATGCACACTATCACAAGATAATAACACCTCTGGGTTGGATCTCTTATTGAAATCTGCCAGCCAGAGTCAGGTCTTGTTGGTGAAAACATAATAAAGAGGCGTAATGTCAAACTTCAAGCCCCTCATTAATCCCAACTGGTTTCTTTACTCCATCTGTGAAAATAAGTTTTAGTCCCACTTATATTTTGAAATCCATATATTGAGGTTTAGCTTGTATTTTCAACAGGTCTTTCCCAGAGTCCAGTCACATTATCACAGTTCAATTTAGTGTTGCACAACAATTTAATAAATGCAAAGAATAAAAAAGACCTGAGCAAAATCACACACTCTTAGAGAACACACAAACACCCAGTGGTTGACGGGGAACGATAAAACCGTGTCATTTGCCGGCTTTTCTTGGGTGTCACATCATGTAAGGGACCCCCCTCCTCCACCTCCTCCACCCAACCCCTTCTATCTCTCTCTGTGTGCTAATGGCTACATTACCTAGCAGAATCATGACGAGCCAGGCTCTGCTGCCCTGCAGATTATGCCTGACCCAATTTCTGCAACAGCCGCCCTGTGTTTCTGGGAAAATGGATAGCGTTAGACAACAGCAGTGATTTATGGGTAACTCCGGCACCGGCGTAGAAGAGGTGAGGTGCAGGAGGATGAATTTGTGACAGATAGGAGAGAGGGAGAGGGATGGGAGAGTGTAACGCTTATGAAAAGGAGCAATAGCTTTGGTTGAATGAAGCTGTTTATTAGTTTCCAAGTGGTCATTATGTCATCAGGTGTGACGGCAATGCCATGCGCTTTTGGATGGATGTTTGCACCCCAGTGACTTGTGGGAAATCTGCATGACCTGTCACCTGAAGATGTTTGATTTACAAGACAGGGGGAGAAAGAAAGGGAGAGAGATGTGCGAGGATGCAACAACGAGCAAAAGAGAGAGAAAGTGAAAGAGAGGAATAGGTGGAGGTGGGGAGGAAGAAGAGGGGGTTTCGATGTAACTATGTATCACCGCAATGGCAGGTGTGAATTACAAATTTTAATAGCAGGGCAATGAAAATGATTTGAAGTGGTTTAAACTGCAAAGAGACAGCGACTGGCATGGTGATGAAGATTTGTTGAGATGATGTGTTGTGCCTTAGGATTCATCAAACCTGCCTGCTAAGGTGAAAAGCAAGTGTAATTCACTCTGTACTATAATTTATGATGGGAGTAATGGAAACTGTGGGCTGAGAGAGAGAGAAAGAGAAGGAGGGAGAGGCAAAGACAGAGAGCAACGGGCAAATTGATTCTGTGGGTAGTTTTTAGAGCATATTTACAGGATCATAATGAATTGCACTAAAACATCCGGATATTGCTTCTTTTACTTCTTACGATAAAATGATGTGGATCAAAACTAACTTAATAAGGACGCCATTAAATTTAAACAGACTGCAACAACACCACTGTATTTATAATGCTCAATTCTAAAATATTAACACTCTTTCTTTTCAGTAATACATGCCCTAATCTTTTATTTGAATGGGGGCTTTTCAGCAGCCTCCCCCCACATATTCACAGCTGTTTGATTTAAAGAGGGAATATAAGGCTTCATATTACAGTGGAAACGTTATGAAGTATAACACCACAAGCAGATGCACAGCCTGAGGTCTGCCTCAAGACAAGAGTTTTAAAAGCGATCGCGATGCATTAAGCCAGACAACTCTCAAGACCTGTTTGCTCCCTAAATGAATTTGAGGGCAGCGTAACGAGGTTTTTGAGGCAGGGCCTGTCATCCACTGGCTTTAACCAGCTTCTGTATTTATGGGTTAATGGTTAAAAAGGAGAGCTTGGACCAGAAGTGATTTTTCATGATTCTGGTTTATATCAACTGGAAATGAAGGAGCTGAAGGGAAATTGTGTTTGTCCCCCCTCCCTCCTCCTTCTTCTTCTCCTCCCCACCCCCTACCCATTCTCTTTAACAGGAGGGGAATATGCTACTGTAACATGCAAAGGGGAGAAGGGAAATGCAACATAAGGACAATAAAGTATGGTAAAGCCATCTCTTTTGAAATTATTCAGGTCTTTTGAAAGACATGCTCTAAATCTTAAAGCACATAGTTGCTAAAACTGGCAGAAATGACATCATATTTCAAGCTTTGAATAAAAATAGTCTCACGTTTGCACAATAATTGCTTTTGCATGTTGATATTGAACCAACATGACACATTTTGAGATATTTAAAACTCCAGGTCAAATACAAGCAGCCCTGCTGTTTGAACCCCAATGAAAGCCTCTCCACCTCCAAGTTAACACCCCCCCTGAAACAATATTGAACCAAAAATCAGGATGAAGCCTTTAATGGCAAAATGCATTATGCTTCATTGTTAAATTACCAACCATTTCTTGAACTGCCTGTTCTGAAGTGCCATTCCCAGTCCAATATGCATCAAACTATTACAGGCTGCAGTGTGTGGAGAGAATTCGGCTTTTACTCCAGAGATAAGTCCATTAGTATTACCTTTGACACAATAATGGATGTGAGATACAATTCTCTACTCTCCGTTTTGTATTTGTAAGGATAATAGGGGGATTATCTTGAAGGCCTTATGCTACACACTCAAGAGTGAGACCACACTGAGGACGGAGAGCTCTGCAACAGTTGTTTTCACATCCTCCTTGCCCCCCCCCCCCCCCCCCCCATTTCTCTCTCTCTCCCCCCCTTCAGCCCTTCCCTCTGCTCTGAGACCCTCTCAGAAGATAAAGCATGTCATTATTCTATTAAAGACCTACAATTTTTGTAATGGGACTTGCAGCAGTCGGCAGAAGTGCAGGCAGCTTCTTCAATATCCTGGACATTATTTGCTCGTTTAGTTAAATGATGTTTCTAATTCCCTCATAATTACTTGTAATGAGGCTGTCTCCCTCGTTTTGATGCGCCTACATCTTAATACAGCATGGCATTCTTTTTTAGGGATAATTACCTCTCATGAGGCCCGGGGAGCAAGGCTGGGGTTTGTTGTGTGCGCTGCACACGTGGCAAATTGGCTTGTTTCCTGCCATCTTGTCTTCCTGCAAATTGGAAAATTAAGTTTCTCGGCTGGAGCATTAGAACTGTTAAGTTTGCTTTCTCGGCTCCTTCAAATTATTGGCTTCACTGACTGAGAGAGATGGCTGTATATCTTGTGTTCTGTGTTATTTACTTTACATGATGTTTATTTAACGATTACACAGTGCATGTTAAAGGAGCTTGATGTGAGGGCTAAGAGGAAAAAGGAACAGTTTTGACGTTATTGTGAGTGACTTTTTCTGAATAACAGTGCAACAAAAACATATCATCACTGTTTGGCAGAAACCTTGTATCTCCTTATTTTATCATTTTAATTGTTTGCATTAATCAATGCTACTGATCTCCTTTTATACTTGTCAGTAGGTTTTAAAAAATGTTACAGAGAAAAAGTATGTTTAAAAAGGTTGTGATTGAATCACATGCAGTGTTTAGTTATATGACTTTTTTTTTAACTGCCTCCAAAGTAGTAGTTTTGGAGATGCAAGGTTTCTGCCTGTGGCGATAAGCAGATTCCCAAAACAGCTTATCAATTATATATTTGTTATTTAATTAGCTTAATTTTGATAACAGATGTTTAAAACCACCGTGCTAACACATTTCATGTAATTTAATTTTAACATCATTTATAAAAGATTTGAACAGTGAAAGCAGGTCATTAAATAAAGTTTATTAATGTTGCTTTAAAAGACAACAGTTGTGCCCTAAAATACACCTTCCATGCAACCATGTCAGTGCATTCAGTGGAGCAAATCAATAACTTTTATCTTGATATTATCACAATGGAGAGAGAGTCTTCTCATTTATCTTAGGGATGAAAAAAAATAAATAAATAGGATATATCTCAAAGTTGAAACTGTATGCTCTCAAAATACAGAAATATGATGTTTGCACTCCATCTTAAAAAATGGCTTTCCCCCTTCCTGTTTCCCGTCTACCGGCAGACCCGTCTGTGTTGTCCCTCTGAAATGATCCAGCCGCCGTACTCCAACCGCAGTCGCAGGGTCGGCTGAGGGGTTTTTATTTCTAAGTGCTGATGTGTCGCAGACAGTTTGGCTCTACAAGGGCCTGTTATACGCCGATTAAAGAGAGGGAAGGAGTGCTCCCGCAGGGCGGCCTTGTACATTTACCCTGACCACAAAAAGGTCTAACGTTTACGCCCCAGTGCTGACATGACCTTCATACAAGGTCTCTGTGCTGCCTGGGTGGATACTGGAACTGTCTGGAGGAGACCTGCAGTGAAACTAACAGACACAGGAAGAAATCATATCTTTTATATCAGGAGTTACCTCTCTGCCATATCCTGTGAAGTTAGACGAGATGGCTTTTATTGGGAAATACAGGAAAAGATTGTTATTTTTTCACACTTATATGGCAAAATGTGATTGTGATTTTGAAAAGCTTTTGTCAGTTTCACTGAATTTTGGAACATGATATTAGAAGTATCTTTTTCTCCATTAAAGTCACTTACATTGAACAAAATGACAAACACAAAGGGCCACTAAATAATTCAGATCCAAATCCAGCCATCAGTCGTCTTCTGGCAAGAGACTAACACATCACTGACTGTTGTTTTTATTAGTGGGGGCACACTGATTCTGAAGTGATCCTCTGGTCTTTGCTGGGTCAGGGATATGTTTGTTATGAGATCTGATATTGAGTTCTCGTTAATGTGGAGAGTTGGGATCTCTTTGTAAGGACCAAGTGGTCTCTTTCAGCTGCAGGGGGCTGCTGTATAGAGAGATGATCTGTCACTTCAGTGGGAGACTGACTGCTGACCACATAGCCTGCAGCGCGGCAGCATGGAGCACAATGAAAGCAGCACACTATCACCTGACAGCTAATTAGGGATCACTCCCCTGGAAGGGAATACATTCTCTTTGAGGGAGTGAGAGAAAGAAAGCAAGAGGTCGCTGAAATCTGTGTGATGTGTCAGTCAAAGACACAAGACACCTGCAGTTTCTAAAGGATACTCCTTAAAGGGTGGACATGCTGATATGTGTGATTATCAAAGTGGTGAACTGGTGAGAGTTCTGATGGGCAAATAACCTGCCTCTGAGTTAAATATGAAGTGTTTGTTTTCCTTTTCTCCTTTTGTCTTCCCCTTGAGCGTCTTTAAATAAGAGCTCAACATCCTTATTAAATCTCTCAGATCAGCAACCCAAACTGTCCCCACTTTTGTACACCAATGTGCCCACAATTTACATTGATATCCTCTTTGTGTGTGTATGTGTATGTGTGTGTGTGTCCGTATATGTCCATAAAGCAGCGTGTGTCTATGGTTTATTCGGGAGACCTGGGATTTCTTTGAAAACACATTTGTAACCATTAGTTGAGTGTAAGGTTTCATGTGCAGAGTGCATCCTCTGGACTGGTGTCAGAGTTTCTGCAAGGCTCTGCAGCAGCCTCTCTTGGAGGGGCAGCGCTGAGAGGAAGAGGGGGGGGGCACTGGAGCCTGGGCGTCCCACCAGCAACGCATCACGGCAGGCTGGGTGTAACCCGAGCCCCCCCTCTGGCCCTGGTGTGGCCTGCCACAGCTAGCGCACTCCCTCTCGGCCCCCTTTTTGCACCCCCAAGATGCTTTTAAAGGGATTTCGTCGGCGAGAAAACCAACTCTTCAAAAGAACTGTCGTCACATTAGAAAGTAATTAGCCGAGCCTGAGGCCGAGGATTCCCTGACCCGACTAATTCTGTGCCCCTAA